>NC_137201.1:31281362-31286362 GCF_960531495.2 Zeus faber
AAAATAAATGATGTGATTGATACATAAATAATATATCAGATAAAAATATCAAAAGAAAATTAGTAAGTTAATTAGTCAGTTAATGGATCAATTTATTCAAGTATTAATATTTAAAATAAGAATAAAACAAATGCAAATAAAAAATTCATTCAATATATATTTACTATGTCATGAAAAGTTGTTTGTCGTATTTATAGGGGGATGGTAGCTCAGGCAGTAGAGCTGGTGGTCTAGTGATCTAAAGGTTGCTGGTTTGATCCCAGGCTTCTCCTGCTAGCATGCTGTAGTGTCCTTGAGCAAGACACTTAACCCCTAATTGCTCCTGATGGCTGCGTCCGTCGGTGTTTGAACAATTGTAAGTCGCTTTGGATAAAAGCGTCTGATCAATGACTAAATGTAATGTATTCTTTCCTGCCCTAAAACAAGCTATTTGGTGGCTTTGCATATGAAAAAGTTATTGTGATGAGTGATCAGTGAATAAGATAAAAAAGAAAGAAAACAAACCTTTATTTTGGGGCAGGTGTACGTGGCCCATGCGAAACATCGCCCTGCGCCCTGGGAGCACCATGAGATATGCATGGGAAGAATAGGAATGATAAACAAAATAAACAAATACATGAATAAATCAATGAATAAATACATACATAAATTAATAGATAGATGGATGAATGAATGAATAAATAAATAAACAAATAAACAAATAAATAAATAAATTGATAAATAAATTAATAAATACATGTTTGGTGGTTTCATAATTGTATGATTGTTTTGCTCTACCCTAACACAGGCTATTCGGTGGCTTTGCAACTGAAAACTTTATTGTGATGAGTGATGAGTGAATATGATTTGGTGCCAGGTGTGCTTGGCCCATGCCAAATGCCACCCTGGGAGCAGCGAGGGCGTCCTGCACCGCCTCGCTGACTGAATGCTAATGAGGGCGTGTGTGTATGTCCTAATGTTTTTCACACTACATCAAACTGGGCGTGCAAAGAGGTGCAAAACTGGGGCTGGCAGCCGCCCAAACCAAAACAACCTGGAAGAATGTCAGCGCAGCGTCGCATGCAGCCCTGCTCCAACATGCATGCGACGCAATTAAAAATACACTGCCCCATTCAGCCTGCTGCAGAGGGGTCAGGGGTACGTTACCCCAGAACGTGGACCTGTTTAATCTCTGGAACCACTGGCTGTCGTAACAAAACCGTGCTGCAGGGGTTCCCTTCCCTTCTCTTTTCATTTGTTAGCGTTATTTCTAAATAGATTTGTTATTTAGGTAATCAAGGGTGTTTATGACCCCGAAATGCATTATTGAGCCGTGACCACGACCTTGGAAGCCTCTGAAGGAACCTGCTGCATTGTAAGTGAATTGGCTTCTCCTTGAACGTTCTGGAGCTTCCATATTTTGACCTATCCCAACCCTTTTTAGTCAGAGTTTTTCAGATTAGGATTATTTTGAGGGAGCCGCAGAACTTCGGCGACGCGTCATCTGAGGAGTTACTTGATGTGTTTTGATGAAATCCTACAGTACATCCTGACCTGCAATGTAGTGATCCAAAGAATGTCCAAAAAGTCTCTTTTGCCTGTTTCCAATTGTGTAGTGGGACAAACTCTTTCATTTGGAGTGTTTTCAAAGAAAGAAAAAAACTTCATTTGTTTTGTTTGGTGGGGGGTAAGTTTCTATTTACATAATTTGACAGGAATTGAGAGAAGTGACATTAAAATGAAGCTACAGAGGTCGCTTAAAACCGCCGACGGGCAACAAAACAAAAAACCTTCAGCGTATTCCGTGGATAACATGTTTTCCAAATACTTTACATTAAAAAGGCATCCAAAACCTTCTCTCTCCTTATTTTCACTGAAACCCACCCCCCCCAAAGCCTGGAAATTAAAAGGGACGGTTAGAAGAGGGCAGCGGCGCTTGGTTAATGCATAATTAGGTGCTTCTTTCATAGAAATGTAAAAAAAAAAAAAAAAGTTGAGCGGAAACTTCATAGCGTTTTGTGTGAGATAAACAACATTACAAAAATGCAAGATCAAAAACCAATTAGGATAAATATTAAGGATAGGGACTAGTTTTTGCCAAAAGTGGTGAAAAATAGCGGGAATTGGCTCCTCTCTCCCGTGGGCTGACGGCTGACGGGCTCGACAAGGTCAACGCACGTACAAGCTCTCATTTAAAAACACAGACACGAGAGCAGAACCGGGGTTAGTCGGGTCTATCAGAGCTGTCAATCAATTAATGACAATTATTGAGCAAGGACGCCCGTGGGAGGCGAGAGAGAGGGAATGAGAATGACCGTGGAGGAACAACATGGGGAACGGGGACGAATTATGGAGATTGGAAAATAATGACCAAAACCCCAATGACATTACCACGCCCGATACATGCAGATCTCCCCGCTTCCCCAGCGTGTAGGCCCAGCACCAGCACGGAAAAATACAGGAATACCCACCGGAGTGCTTGTTCAATAACGGAAGGACCAAACTATAAGTTATAGATATCAAAAACACCCGGAATTTCACACTTAACAAGCATGGAATTGTGAATTTGAGGAGAAGGAGAGCGATAAGGGAAAGGGTGGAGGTGGCTAAAGGATGTCGCCACGCGTTTCCACAAACTCACACCAAAGGTATCACAGGGAAGAAATAATGTAAAAGAAGAACTAATTCACGATTCCAACACGCTGTCCTGCAGTAATAAGAGACGGTTTAAAGAAGATCAAGACTTTAGCGCCGTTGCTAAAAGGACTACGGGACCAGAGACTAGCGTTTGGTTTTAAAACTAGAAGAGAGCAACGAAAGACGATGAAGGAGGAGGAGGAGGAGGAGGAGGAGGAGGAGGGAGAGGAGAGAGCGTTTTTTGAAATTCTCCAGCTGGCAGGCTTTAATTTTTTCCTACCGTTCTAATTAAAATGCAAATTAAATTTATAATTAGCAGCCACAGTATCCGAGAAACCACCTTGTGTGCAGCACCAAACATATGGGGCAACCAGCGGTGGGCAGCAGCGTCTCTGGGAGGACACCAGGGGGGCGGTAGGGTGGTTTGCTGGGTGGGTGGGTGGGTGGGTGGCGAGACCAGGGGGGAGGAAGGGTTCTCCCAGGACGGTGGTGGCAGCGGTGGTGGTGGTGTTGTTGGTGGTGGTGGTTTAACCTGGAGCCTTCTGAGGACTCCCAGTTGGGAGCCAGGGCCCGGTCTACTCCACCCCATGTCAGGGGTCACTGCACGTGTCGCCGACTGCGACGGACCCAGTGCGGCGGCCGGAGTCTTGGGATCGAAAGGTCCCCGACCAAAATTAACCTTTGCTGACTCTCAGATAATTAATTTTTCAGTGATAGGGGGGAAATTATCGGTAAACACGACGCTTGGATGTCTCCGTCAGACCATTTAGCTGTCACCCACCGGATGTAAAGCAACGTAGTGGTTTACTCAAAGCTACTCTGGATGGTGCATCCTCCACCTTGGCTCATTAGCACACTTATTTACACCGCCAAGAGACGACTGTTTTACTCTTATACATTAGTTTGGGGGTAAATTTCGCACGGCACACCTTCAGATCAATTACTGGGAGCTGGAATAATGACACATGCAACCTGTAGTTGTCAACTCCCATTGACCGTCCTTTGTAATGTTGTCCAACACAAATCAGAGCCGGGTCAGCGGGGGTCAGCCTTGTGCTTTTTCCTAAGGTGCACCGGCTCTTTCTACTGACGCTGCTGAAATGGCGCCATCAATCATCCGTCAGTTGTCACCGGCCCGAAGCTGAGGCGGGTCAGAACAAATCCATGTCAAAAGAAAAGGCCACGTCTTACCATGCGCTTTCACTCAGCCGGACGGTCGGCCGGTGACACGGTGTCATGGGAGAGCTAGCCCCTTCTCCGTGGGCCGCCCCCCACCCCCCGCCGTGACGGACTCTGCGGTCCGTGAGAAGGTCCTCGTACGACCTCTTCAACAGCCGAAAAGCCTTTTGTCACCTGAGCGCGAGCCCTTGCACCCGCTGCCCGGTGAGCGTCCTGACTAAAACAGAGACTTATCTCGGGAGCTGTCAGGTGAGTTAACAAGCGGAGCTCTGAGGAGACAATTGGACGTGGCCCGGTGTCACAGCTGACAATGTTTCCACTTACATGCTGTTCACTAAATGACATTCTACTGTGGGAAGGGCCCTCCATTTGGCCTCGACGGTGGTGGCGAGAAATAATGTAGAGCCAACATTTCATCTTGCACTGGATTTTCACTGGATATATTTCTTATTTGCGACTTCTTTGCAGCTTTTTGTCGTCTCGCTAGACTGACAGTTTGGGCCACAAAGACAATCCCTTAGTGTGCATTTGGAGACATTCAGACTAATGCAAATGCAGCGCAAAAAGTCAAAATGATATATGGCTTCCCCCAAATTTAGCTGCCATCGAACAAAAAAAAGTCTAAATATAACTCTCTGCCATTGTTTTGTCTTTTCTCAGAAATGCTCATGGCTAGCTATTGGGTCTGCGCCACCTGTTGCCTTGTTAATCACGGCGAGAAGATACTCATAAATCATAACATTCTTCAATTAATCAAGCTGTCAGTGCCTAGGTGAGAGGTCGCGCACGGAAGCGACGGAGGTCATCTCCTCGGTGTTGAGGGGTCGCGGTTGCGTGGCATCTCTTATTCTTGGGAAGTGTCAGCGGTGGAGCCGCCGGGGGAACAAAGGAGAAATCAAAGTCCAGGGGAGACAAGAAGAAAGAAAGGAAGGAGGGTCGGTCGGTCGGTGGGGGAGGCTTTGGGGGGGGCGAGCCAGAGCCAGAGCTGGAGCCGGAGAGAAAGAGCAGGGTGCAAAGCATAAAGCCAGTCAAATTGACCTGTCATCACATCAAGCCAGCCACGCCAGACTGCAGCATTATCACACTCCCCATACCCTTTGAGATGACAGAGTTCCCGCAACCTACCAGGTTCTTGCAAGGCCCCCATTTGCATAATTAACAAGTCATTCAGACACCCGTCCCTAATGACGGGTATTTATTTGTAA
>NC_137201.1:31291362-31296362 GCF_960531495.2 Zeus faber
CAGCCTCTATGTGACAGTTGGGACATTTAGAACAAGAGTTTCAAAAACAGCTTAAGGACATATTGTTCATGATATAGTATAAGATACATAAAATGTTTTCCTCTATATAGAGTGAATGTAATGTATTTTAAAATACACTTCTCAGTCTCTATGGGACAACCAGGCCCATTTAGAATACAATTCAAAAGAACGGATAATCTTTTCCTCAGAGTGATAGAAAACAGCTAAAATATTTACATATTTGTTGTGATATACATACTATCAGTTACAACTCACAGTGAAACTTTTTAACGACACTTTTGGGTCTTAATGTGATTTGGGGACATAAAAAAAAAAAAGTCCTCCAAAAAAATTCTCAAAGTGATAGAAAAAATTGTATGGACACACACACACACACACACACACACACACACACACACACACACACACACACACACACACACACACACACACACACACACACACACACACACATCCCCTGCAGCATTACACCAACCAGACACCATCACACACTTTTTGATCAACTCACAACTTTTTGAAACGCAGATCCCAAATATTTCACGCTCTAATCTGTTTGCCCTAGGCCATACACACACACACACACACACACACACACACACACACACACACACACACACACACACACACACGCTCCAGAACATAATATGATATGATACGGTGTTCCATTTGCTTTTTGGCAGCTTTACTTTTAAGAGACATGCTCCTTCTTCCCTTCCCCTTGTACCATCTGCCATCTCAAAGTTTCACCCACATTTAGCCGCAGGCCCCGTGTCTTGGCTGAGGGTGTTTTTTGGGGGGGACACCCTGACTCTCGTCCTTGGGGGGAGGGTCCGGGTGGGGGGGTGGGTGGGGGGGGTTTAAACCAGATATAAAGTAGGTGTTTAGTCTCCGGGCGGCTGATGAGGAAGGAAGGGGGACTGGGCTCGGCGCTGCCGCAGGGACTCATGGGAAATCTGGCATGCAAAGTAATTATGTTGTGCTGCCAAACTGCCTGTGATTACAAAATGGAGAGGCGGTAAAGAGGAGGGGCTAGGCTTTATCAATTGCCCAAGTAATTTTTTTATTGTCTTTAAAAATAATATAAAACATTGATGATTTCAAAGAGAGACGAAAATGTATTGAATTATTTGAGCATTGAATTTTTTTGTTTAATTAACAGTTCAAAATATATATATATATATTTATCGTATACGTATATATATTTTTTGCTATCGATGAAAAAAACTTTATCTAAAAAGAGAGAATAGTTAAAAAACAACAACCTCAAACAAAGAAATTACAAACTGCTCTAAATCTGCCTTTTAAAAAAAATATAATTTAGTCCCATTTAAAAAACAGTTTGTTCCGCAGTCAGAACTTGGGGTTTGAGTGCCTGCGATGGCAAATAGCTCATTATTCCTTCCATGTTTCCCCACCTGCCAGTCACACTTTTGGGGAGCGCCACTTAAAAACAGGTTAGTTGACAAATGATCTGCTATATTTGTATTAACACCTCAGCTGGTGGCACAGACAGCCCCGCAGGACAATGCAGCAGATAATCAGGAGACGTACAACGCCTCATATTTCCCTTCACTGTCAGATTTCAGCCAAAAAAACATCGATTATTTTTTAGATGCTTCAGTTATGCTTCTTAAAGGTCAAGTTGTGATGGTTTGTAATACATAATAAAATTCTGTTCAGAAAAATCTACAGACTAGTTTCAGCTCAACCAATTGATTGCATTTCCTCCTATGAATAAAATAACTAGATTTTATAGTACTATTTGAATTTTATATAAATATACTGTATACAATATATATATATAAAAAATCTAACCTTGGAAAATAAATGTGCCGTATGGAATTATGGAATTAGGTTTTAAATAAAAAAAATAAAAAGATGATAAATAAGACCCCAGGTTGCCAGGTCTTAATGTCTTTGTTAAATAAGGGGGTTTTGTGGAGATGTGGCAGCGTCCTCTTCTCCTCTGTTTTTTTTTTTTATCACCAGTGTGATTGTTGGTAAACGACCCAGATGGAAGATGGCAATGAAACAAGAGCATGATGGGGGGACAGACAGACAGACAGACAGGCAGACGGACAGACAGACATAGATAGATAGATAGATAGACAGACAGACAGACAGACAGACAGACAGACAGACAGACAGACAGACAGACATAGATAGAAAGATAGATAGACAGACAGACAGACAGACAGACAGACAGACAGATAGATAGATAAATAGATAGACAGACAGACAGACGGACTGACTGATAGACAGATAGATTGATAGACAGGCAGACAGACAGACAGACAGGGAGACAAACAGGGAGACAAGCAGACAGACAAATATAGATAGAGATAGATAGATAGACAGACAGACAGACAGACAGATAGATAAATAGACAGACAGACGGACTGACTGATAGACAGATATATGGATAGACAGACAGGCAGACAGACAGGCAGACAGACAGACAGACAGACAGACAGACAGACAGACAGGGAGACAGACAGACAGACAGACAAATATAGATAGAGTAAGATAGATAGATAGATAGATAGATAGACAGGCAGACAGGCAGACAGGCAGACAGACAGACAGACAGACAGACTGATAGATAGATAGACAGACAGACAGGCAGATGGACTGACTGATAGACAGACAGACAGACAGACAGACAGACAGGCAGACAGACAGACAGACATCATAGTCATCGACAGGCAGGAGGAGGAGGAGGAGGGGAAGAAGGGATGAAGAGGAGGAGGAGATAACGCAGGTAGCGGTTGACATGGAGCAACACGATATCGGACGTGATATCAGCGTCTGGGTGGACGGAGCTCATCCCTCAGATGGGAGGCCAAACGGGTGTGCGGGGGACCGGACCTGGGGACGGGGGAGAGACGGGCGGAGGCCGCAGGGTTCAATATCTGCAGCGAGATACTTCACCCGGAGCCACTCCCATCAACATCCATCACGGCTAATAAATGGGCGGCTAACGGTTGTATTAGCTACGATGCTAATGCTAGTGCTGTTTGTACTAACTATCTAGACGACAAAGTACTAGATATATGACTACATCTAGTACTAACTATCTAGACGACTTAGTCCTACATATATGACTAGATATAGTACTAACTATCTAGATGACTTCGTACTAGATTTATGACTACATCGAGTACTAACTATCTAGACGACTTAGTCCTACATATATGACTAGATATAGTACTAACTATCTAGATGACTTCGTACTAGATTTATGACTACATCGAGTACTAACTATCTAGACGACTTAGTCCTACATATATGACTAGATCTAGTACTAACTAGCTACAAGACTTAGTACTAGATATATGACTAGATCTAGTACTAACTATGTGGATACATTACTATCTGGACGCCTTAGTACTAGATCTACCACTAACTACCTCGACGAGTTAGTACTATATCCACTTATAACTAACTCAACGCGTAACTATTTGAACACGTTAGTACTTGATCTCGTACTAACTACCTAGATGCGTTAGTACTAGATCTACTACTAACTCTCTGGACATGTTTGTACTAGATCTAGTTCTAATCAACCTGATGCATTACTATCTGGACGCATTAGTACTAGATCTACTACTTACTAATTGGACATCTATCTGGACGCGTTGTACTGTATCTGTACTACATCCAGTTCTAAGTATCTGGACACATTACTATGTGAACGCATCAGTACTAGATTTATTTCTAACTAACTGGAGGGGTCAGTACTACATCTAGTTCTAACTATCTGGACATGTTACTATCTGAACGTGTTAGTGCTGGATTCATTACTAACTATCTGGACGGGTTAGTATTAGATCTCGCACTAACGTGTCCAGTTAGTCAGTACTAGATGTCATTTGAAGTATTAATCAGTGTATGGATAAGGTAGAGGTAGAATAAATGCAGAAATGTAAAAATGTAAAATACTACGAGGCGCTAATGGCTGTGTTAGCTATGAAGCTAACAGCCGAGGTCTTAGTTCTAGTGAAAAACGGGATTATAAATCAATTTGAAGCTATTCACTGCGACCAGCTACGATGCTGTGTAAGCTGCAGTGCTAATGCTAATGCTAATGCTGGGCTTCAAACAGCGAACAAAGTGAATCATGGAGTCGGAACGAGAGCAGCGCCGCCGCCAACTCAGCTCTCAACTTCCTGCCACAGGTTTCCATCCTCCTCTTAGTTTCTTGGAGGGAGAGAGAGAGAGAGAGAGACTTTTGACTTTTAAGGTTCCTTTATTCGCAGTAAGTCACGTCACAGCAGCAGCGACTTGATCACGAAGGAACCAAAAAAACATTGAAAACAGAGACAAATCAGTCGAGAGAGAGAGAGACAGATGACGGAGAGAGAGAGACAGATGACGGAGAGAGAGAGACAGATGACGGAGAGAGAGAGACAGATGACGGAGAGAGGGAGAGAGATGACGGAGAGAGAGAGACAGATGACGGAGAGAGGGAGAGAGAGAGGGAGGAGAAGGCGAAAGCAAAAAAATAAAATAAATCAATACCAGAAGGAGACAGCCAGGCCCCAGGGATTTCACTTTGGATTAAGAACAGAAGATAGAGGCGTATCGCATGATGACATTATCAAGAGAAGAAAAACAGAAATCCACATTGATTTCCATTGAAGTGTAAAGAAAAAAAAGAAGAAAAGAGGAGTAATCCTACAGGTAATAATTGAAACTAAATCCCAAAAAGAGGTGGTGCTGGTGCTGGTGATGGAGTGATGAGCCGGTGACACGACATGGGGCGTCGCGAGGCGGCGGGGCAGCGGTTTAAGTGCTGGGGCGACGTGGCGCTGCGCCCTCCTGTCAGCATCCATCAGTCCCGCCCAAATTTAGACTAAGTCCCCAAATTGCTCGTAATGGTGTGTTTAAACTTTCATCCCTCGCTCCCTCCGTCCCCTCCACAGGTCTGCTGTCCTTCAGCTTCACCACCCGCCTGGTCCCTCCTCCCCCTCGTCCTC
>NC_137201.1:31301362-31318862 GCF_960531495.2 Zeus faber
TTTGAGAGAATGGCACTTTCATAAACTGTGTTCGAGCTCTGAAAATGTGGACGTTATTCACTTGATTTATTGCACAATCAATTAAACAATTTTAGACATTATTTTCTTAAGATTTAAATATTACTCTTATTCTATTAACTTTCTGAAATGAAATGTTGTTATTGCATTCTTATACATTTTTATCAAGCAGAACATTGTTTGTTATTTGTTTGTTCTTTCAGGAAAAATGTTGTGATATGATACAATATTCACATGGCCGGTGAAAAGCAATGCTGCCTAAATGGCCATTTGTTGTTATTATTGTTTTTAATATGCATTTCATGGATGATTTTGGACTTTATCTACATATTTGGACACCCTGCACCTGAGAGAAAATAATAATAAAAAAACAAAACATGAATGCAATAATTGGACATTACAAAACTGAACATTAGTTGACACTATTGTATGTAACGTCTGTTGTTTACCTCGGAAAATATTGCACAGTTACCATGGATTCAAAAACACCAAAAACTCCAACAATATTTTGTTGTAACTTGTTTAAGTAATTTCTAATACTCGACTGAAAATATGATAACAAAAAAAGTCCGCACGGATATAAAAGCTGTGGTATGGACCTCATATCATGTAGGTGTAGCCCATTCTGAGGTTAATAAAAACTAACCCGTGGAAACCACCGCTTCATACATTTACATGGCTCGCTTCTTGCCGTTCAAGCTGGCGCCGAATGAAAGAAAGAAGAAATCTCTGCGTGAATGTGGTGTAAAGCGAGCTGGTGCAGGACTGAAGGACGGCGCGCACGGTCCCATCAACGCCTCTCCTCCGTCCATTTCAATGTCTTCTTAGACACCGGGAGGGGGACAAAACGAAGGGGAAGGGGTGCAAAGGACAAACCCAGTGGGGGTCGCGGCGAGGCCGGCGGCACCGGCACCGCCTTGGTTCTGCCTTGATTCCACCTTTCAAACCCCCCCCCCCCCCCCCCCAAACCTTTAATGGTGGTCAATGGAAGAGGAGGTCCGAGCTAAATGAAACGACGGAGCTGGGAGAACATGGCGAGAGAGAGAGAGAGAGAGAGAGAGAGAGAGTCAAATGAAGTACATACACAAAAAAGAGAAAATCAAGGGGGAATAATGAAATTAGGGATGGAGGGGTGAGGGAGAAAGAGAGAGAGAAGGGAGGTCTAGAGGACTCCTGGAAGCGCTGACCCCCATCGCCCGCGCTGAAAAGCAAGAGATTACAAAGTGTTTCATGCTAATTTCCATGGAGATTTCTTTTAATTTATCAAAAAAGAAAACTAACCCCAACCCCCACCCCCCTCCGCCCCACCCCCCACCCCGCGTGCTTTGATTCGGTTCGTACCAACGTGCCCCCCCCCCCCCCCACTCCGCCCCCACCGCCCCCCCCCCCCCCCCCCGCCCCCCCGCTGTTGTCAGGGTGGTCCACCCCATCACGGGCCGCGGGCCGTGGCGGGCCCCACCGCCAGCAGCAGCACGCCGGCGTGGCACCTCGGCGCGGGCCCGGGCCGTCCAGAGATTACTGAAGCGGCGCTGACGTCTCTATCAGCTCGCGCCACTGCCGTGCCCTCCCTCCTCCACCCCGTTCCCTCTCTCCCTCCCTCCACCCAACCATCACCCCGCGCCTCCCCCCTCTTCGCCCACCCACCCGCCCTCCCGCCCGCCCGCCCTCAGATCTGTCAGATGATGGCTTCATTGGTTCCCCCACCGCAAGCTCTGCAGCCGGTCCCCGGTACGCTTCCCCGTCCCGTCCCGTCCTCCCCTCATCGCTCCATCCCCTCTCTCTCTCTGTCTCTCTCTCTCTCTGTCTGTCTCTCTCTCTGCCTCATCCTGGGCTTGTGCGTCTCGCTGCCACATCAAAGGAGAACCAGGGGTCACGGAGCCACAGGCATGGAATATAAATGCAGCCAAGTTGCGTGGCAGTATGGGAAATCAATCCTCTAAAGATAGCTCCATACACTTCCTGAACCCAGCGCTGCTCCCTGGTACATATAGCTCCACAGCAACATATAGTACTTTCCTGTCTATTTCTTGTTGTTGTTGTGGTGGGTTTTTTTTTTTTTTTTTTTTGTCTTTTTTTTCTGCACCATGTTTGCTTTCTTTTGAAGTCGGCTTCGTTTTTTTTTTGTTGTTGTTTTTTTTGCGAGTTGTGGTTATTTTTTATCCGAAGTTTCATAATTCCACAACTTATATGAATAACTCAAATGTTGGTGAGGAAGTTGGGTTTGAGCTCCCGTCACTGTGCTGGGCTTATGAAAGAGTGAGCAATGGGAAAAGAGTTGATTTTGACTTATTATGTTGGTTTTACTCTTATTTCTTCTCTTTTCTTTTATCTCTTTCCAGACCCACCGATGATGAATTAAGTGTTATTTGATGTTATTTCATTAAATCTCAAAAAGTGGTGCTGTATTCAACTTATTACATTTCAAATTCTCATTTGACATTCTTCGAGGATTCTTCCACTCTTGTGTATAATGAGACAAAAAACATATTCATTGATTTATTTTTCATGTCTTATTGTTGTTCTACTACTTATTGACCGTAGTTCTGCAGTAAACACAGGGTGAGTATAGTCATGCTTGGGTTTTGGATTCCTACCCGTATAACATTTAAGTTTTTCACAAGTTTTCTGCAGCAAATCCAAACCGAAAAGCCAAATTTCAATCAACGACCAATGGGAAAAAAACTTTTTTTTTCCCCATGCATGGAGCTGGAAAGATATTTAGTGAATAGTTGTTTTAATCAGGTATTAAACCAAGTGAAATGTCCAAACGTCCAACGTGAATGTCCGTTGAGGGGCTGAGTGACGTGTTGCCTGACATAGCTGACGGGGGCCCAGCGTGTGAGGGCTTATCGGCTCCGGTGGCTTAGCGTTAAAACACCGCCGGCGGAGGATGTCAACGTCTATATTAACGCCAGCGCTGCCGCACGGGGCTGCGGTTGGGTTGTCGGAGGGTTCTGTGGAGGGTGACGGGGGGCTTGGTTACCAATGAGCTAATGCTAATGCTAATCCCTTGCCTCTCTGAGCGCAGCGTCGTACGGGCGCACGGACGCGCGGACAACACACACACTGTGTTTCACTGAGTCTGACAACCGTGCCTCCGCAGATCTGAATTGAAATTGTTGTCTTGAAATGGCTCGAAAAAGCAGATTCCCTTCCGCCAAAGTTCCAGGGCATTAGAACGGAGGGAAGCGGTCGAGAAACCCTCTGTTCCCACTTGATATTACTGTGTGCCGTCTTGACTTTGAGTGGATTATCCTCCTCCTCCTCCGACCACAGATATGAAAGCTGTGTGTGTGTGTGTGTGTGTGTGTGTGTGTGTGTGCGTATGTGTGTGCGTGCGTGCGTGTGCGTGCGTACGTGTGTGTGTACGTGCGTGCATGTGCGTGTGTGTGTGCGTGTGTGTGTGCGTGTATGTGTGTGTGTGTGTGTTCAGCACAAAATCGAATGCACTTAGGAGCTAAAGCCACAAGTGCACGCATACACACCTCGCCGCAGCAGGAGCAGCAGGATATGGCTTTTTCCAGCTCCCAGCCGGCAGACACAGCGGGCTTCCAGGCAGCCGACTGGGCGGACGGGCAACACGTTGTCCAGAGGCAGAGAACATCTTTGACGCTATTTTATCCTTGAGAAATGCGGCTTAATTACATTGTGTTACACGGCACGACATTTTTCCCGGCATTGGGGGCGCGCACCACGTGTTGGACAACAGTACGGTCAAGGAATTGGGCGCCTGACGTACGTTGGACAACGGAGATCATTTTGTATCGAGATATGAGACTAAAGAAACCTCCTCTCATTTCACAATATCTATACTGGGGTTTTGGTTATCATAATATTGACAAACAGTTAAACGATCATTGAGGGCTGCATTACCATGAAGGAATTGGGGGCAATAAATGCTCTACATCGATATAGTATGGATATGAATATAGATTTGAATATAGAAATGCTCTATATGGATATAATATCGATATCCTGATATGAGAATACATATTGTCAAGTATTTTGGGTATTGTGATGTTGTGATATAGTTAAACTTTGTCCGGGAGGCTGTATTATAGTAAAGACAGGTTTTTAGTGGGTAAAGTTGAAGTAACTGCATGTGTATTGTATATTTTGAAATTTTCCATGTATTTCCTTTTCTTTTTTCATATTTTTATTGTATTGCCTTATTATTACTATTATTTGGTCCGTCTGTATGTCTGTGTGTCTGTCTGTCTGTCCGTCTATCTATCTATCTATGTATCTTACAGTAAATACGGTGTATGGTGATAACAGTAAAATAATCACAATAGCAGAAATAAGCCCTTTTCCCGGATACGTTTTTTGTTACAATAAACACTCTTTGTTTCCTGTTAAATCTGGGAAAGCTTGGAAAATTCTTTCGCACAAAAAAAAAAACAAAAAAAACCAACACAATAAAAACCCCGAACCCAAAGCAAACCAAAAGGCGCGCAGGAGCGCAGCGCCCAGAGCTGGATGGTTTTTGGGCGTCTGGGACCTGGCAGAGCAGCGGTGGAGGCTCGGGGGCTGGACGGTGCAGATACCCCCACCCTCCCCCTAATGCCCCCGTCCATTGATCTTTCCCGTAACTCCAGCTCCCCACAGAAACCCACACGATGTGGGCCGAGCAGCGCTGCGAGGCAGCCCCCGCTTCAAAGGGCCATATTTACTCTTAGAAAAATTTAGAGAAAGTGCAGCTGTGGATGCATCCTCTCCAACCCCGATCAATGGCGGGGTCCGGTCCTGCTGACCCCCCCCTGCCAGCTAATAAAGTGCATCTTAGACTGCAGGAGCCGGCGTCGCTCTGGGAGAGATTGATTTTTTATTTTATTTTTTTCAGGGAGAAATACTTATTGTTATTGTTGCTGCTCAGCAGAGTTCCAAAGTTAAATCAACTCCTTTATTTGGAACTGTTACATTTGAGTTTCCATTATTATTATTATTATTATTACACATGCTTTTGATGAGATGATCTAACATCCTATTTTCCCTATCTATCTATCTATCTATCTATCTATCTATCTATCTATCTATCTATCTATCTATCTATCTATCTATCTATCTATCTATCTATCTATCTATCTATCTATCTATCTTTCTATCTATCTATCTATCTATCTATCTATCTATCTATCTATCTATCTATCTATCTATCTATCTATCTATCTATCTATCTATCTATCTATCTATCTATCTATCAGTCTGTCTGTCTGTCTGTCTGTCTGTCTGTCTGTCTATCTATCTGTTGGGTTGGGTGATACAGTATATAAATTTAATATTGATATTGTGATATGAGACTACAAATCGTCTGGGATATTGTTTATTGTAATATTGCAATATCTAATCAATGGCCCTATTGATTAGGCATTGATTTGATGCGGGTTCGGCATTGATTCGATGTAATATCTAATCAATCGCGAACCCTGAACGTAACCTTCATCTGTAACCGTAAGCCTAGCCCCCACCCGAACCAAACCCATCGGTTTGAAAATATTGTGATATTTGATATTGTCAGTGTATTCCGTCAGTCTCTGCACTGTACGACAAGCTGAGACTAAATAAATAAAATAAAATAATCTTCTTTCATCTATTGTCCCCGTGAACAGATCACACAACAATGCATCTAATTCCATTGTTGGGGGGTGGGGGGTGCAGATATACCAAACGGGCCCTGTTTCCTTGTCTTTGTCAAAAAAGAAGAAGAAGAAAAAAAAAAGTTTCACGCTGCGACGCAGATTATGATAATTGTCATTTCCCATCTTCAAAAACAAATGTGTATCAGACAGCAGCGAAAACGAGCCACCGCTGAAAATGAGACAATCAAAAATCTTTGGTAATTACATGCGGCAATATTCTAATTACAGAGGATTCAAGCTACTCCATGCTGCGTCCTGTTACCCCCCGGCTACAATTAAAAACAATATACATCAGCTGTGATTTCTCCTTTTATTTCACTTAAATGTCTTTCGCAAAAGTGTCACAGTATGAGGTTTAAACAAAACCCATTTCATTTGGCGTTATTATAGTTTAAAAAAAGAACAGAAAAAAAGGTTCATTCAGCGGTGATTGGTTTGAAGGTCTGGAGCCGTGCAAAAATATAGATTTTTTTTTCTTTTACACCGCTTGCCTTCAAATACTCTGGTAAATACATTGACTTAGAGAATGCCTCAAGATGAGCCACGGCAGAGGCTGCTGTCTTTAAGAAGTGTAATAATATCACTTCAAGGAAGACCGGAAAATAAGAAAAGAAAGGAAATGTAATGCAGAGAATCTCATTAAATCTCTCCGTTTGTTTGGACGACATATCTAACTTAACTAACGTCTCAACGGTACGACTCCATCAAGGTGTGCAACATTAAATGCTGTTTTGTGCTGATTTGTGGTGTTTTACTCTTACTAAATCTTGGTTTTTTTTAATATTATTATTATATTATAAAATATTCCAATTAAAGAAGTAATATTATTAAATATTAAATATTCCAATTAAAGAAGCAATGTTATTAAATATGATATATGAATATCAAACAAGTAATACTATTAAATATAATAATAATAATAATAATAATAATAATAATAATAATAATAATAATAATAATAATAATAATAATAATAATAATAATGATGATAATAATAATAATAATAATATATTTAAATATCAGGTTTCTTTACATCTTTCTGCTGCATGACCAGTTTCTCCAGAAGTGACTATCAAATGAAAATAGGATCCAAACAGTTCGAACAGGTTTGGCTCTTTTTTCTTCTCTTCACTTTTTAAATTCTCTCCGTCACGTAAACCCCACGCGTCGAATGGTTCACGTCTTTTTTTTCCCCTCACTTTTTAAAATATTCTCTCCCTCACACGAACCAAACAGTTTGAACAGTTTGGCGTTTTCTCTTTCTTCACGTTGTGCATTCCCTCCCTCACACTCCTCCTCGCTCTATCTTTCCACATGATCTTCCCTTCCTCCGCCGTCTCAGCCCTCGGTAACATGTTGACAGCAGTTTGTTAGTAGGTATCACTTTCCGGCGAGCAGGCTCCCAGCGATGTGGTAATCATCTGTGTCTCCGGCCGCTTGGCAGCGTTCCCCCCGGCGAGCTGGCAGACGGCAGCCATTGAGCTGCTGTCAGGCAGAAAGGGGGTGCGAGGGAGGAGGGGGGGGGGGGGGGGGGACGCCGGCTCGAGCTGCACGGGGTCACGCTCGTTTTCTCTCCAAAAGCCACGGAAGCTAAGAACGTAAGTGGCATTTGAGCTACCTGCACTGTCAGTTACTGACACTCCGACGCTAACAAGGAGCCCGGGCGACCACCAGCCGAGTCAAACTCCATTAGGCCCACCCCCCCCCCCCCCCCTCTAGATTAATACTGCTAAGCTGCTTTTTAGGGGGGTTTCGAAGAGCGAGGTTTTCAAGGCTTAGAGTATTTATTTTTTTTTGCATTTGAGTGGAGTGAAATTTAAAGCAAATATAAAGATACCATCTGTCTCTTGACAGCACACTGACAGCTTCACCGCATTAAAGGGCAATACAATTGTATTACATTACATTTTGTCATTTAGCTGATGCTTTTTGTCCAATGTGACGTTGTTATATATGTTATTTCATGTTACATGTGAGTATCACATACAGTATCTACTTCCCCGAAGATGCAAATTTTAAAGTTCCTGTTTTGTGTTTGATCGTAATGCAGTAAAAGGGGTTGAGGCGTTGGTCAAGGGAGCAACTAAAACCGTGCAGCGTTTTCGCACCGGCAGCGTTTATAATTATTATAGCCCAGTTTTGCCACGCTACTCCTCCCATGGTTTTCGAGCACGCAAAACACATCAAAATGACCGCCTCCATCCCGAAAGGTGTGCTGTAACTTTGTGGAAGGTTTCGGGCGGCTGTTTACAAAATATTACAATCATTGTGCCAAGATCTTGCCCGAGAGGTTTCCTATGGGGGAAAAAATAGAATGCATTCCAGTCCATGTGGAAACACATTGAAACACACACACACACACACATGCACATACACACACACACACACACACACACACACACACACATACACACACACACACACACACACACACGCACGCACACACACACACACACACACACACACACACACACACACACACACACACACACACACACACACACACAAGCCAGCACACTTCAACTTTTAGGAATTAGTTTAGTCTAGATTTGTATAATTTTTGAGTTTGCGCTGTGCCCTGGAAATGCGAGGGGGAACACATGGAACACGGTAGACGGGAACGGCAAAACGGCACCTCCTGCACCGCACGGGAGGGGTACTACGGCAAAACAAAACATGCATGACGATATGTTGCCATGGTGATGTACAACTCAATTACTTCACGTCTGTTTTTGTACAGAAGAATTTTAGTAATGCAACTCCGGTTCTTCGGCGGCCGCAGCAGACAGGCGCAGTAGAGTGGGCTCCTCGGTTCCTCCATGTCTGTCAGGTAAACATAACATCCGGCTGTAATTCCATCGCAGAGAAAAATGGCAAAAAGTTTTTAACTTTGCATTGTAAATGCCGTGTACCGTTGCGTTTGCCGGTGCTCTCTGCTGGTCTGTGGTCCTGCTGTCGTCCACTAACATGACTTTTGGTTTTGCCGTCTGCCGTGTTCCATGTGAACGCAGCATAACACACTTCAAGCTGTCAAACTCCCCCAAAGGTTTTTGACTTTACAGTGATTTGATTGCGTGCCTTACGTTTACATTTACATTTATTTTTATTTTGTGCTTTTGTCCAAAGCGACTTACATGAGAGAAGAGAAACAATCAAAGCAGACATTGACCACCGGAGCAACCTCGAATTAAAGTACCTGAGCACCTGTTTCTAAATTCAACCAGATACAAGTACATGACAGCTGTACGGAATCTGAACGTTTCTTCTTTTGATTTTGGTATGTGAGCTTGGTATGCTGGTGCAATATGATCAGTACTCATATGTTGTTGGTGCATTATGTCAAAATAACTACAACTACAACATCAACAAAAACAAGAACAGTTAAGTGACAGCTAAGAGGATCGGGTGTTGGGGTCTCTCCGGTGTTTCTTGAAGGTTGTGAGTGTCTCTGCAGAGCGTAACCAGCCGGGCGGCTCCTTCCACCGCTGGGGCACCGCCCATGGGACGAGTCTGGATGGAGAATTCAATTCACGCAAAAGAGGCACCGCCGGCCGCCGCTCATCACAGACCTCCGAGAGCGACCGGGGGCATAGGGCCCGGTGTGTGACGCGATGTGGGTGGTGCAGATCCAGTGAATGCCCTGAAGTTCAGCATCAAGGTTTGAACTTGATGCGAGCGGCTGCAGGGAGCCAGTGGAGAGGGACGCAGAGAGGCGTGGCATGTGCAGGCTTTGGCTTGAATTGGAAGGATCGTCATCAGTGGAAAGACACGTATTCCGCCATGACGCTTAAGACGCTGAAATCCAAGTCTACGCTTTTCTTTCCTGTTTCCTTTTCACTATTACATAAAACATTCTATTGTGAAATGTCTCCAGGTCCGAAGCCTCGTGGGAAACAACATTTAAAGCATATTCACAGTTGTATCCAACAACTATTGATTCGGTGTTGCTGGTATGCAAATTGTCAAAGACCAGGTCTCACGAGTGTGACACCTCTCTGCGTACAAGTTACACGCTTTATCGAAACAATTATTCTGCATTAATTTAACTTTACCCGCGGTTCGCCGGCCCAAAGCTCCGAGTAATTATCAATCAAAACCTCGAGTTGCACCGAAAGGTTAGTGCACGCGGAAAGCAAGGCGGCTCCTCTGGATGTGGACGGGATTGCTCTTGATAAGTTACAGACTCTCACAACCTGCAAGTCGGCAGTGTTCGGCAGGAGGAACCTCAAGTTCAGAGCAACAAATACATCCAATCACTCAGGGAGGCGCCGCGCCTCTCTGTTGGCCAATTACTGCTTTTTAGAGCGCCCCGGGCGCCCGGGAAACTTTGACTCTTGGAAATAAAGAGCAATCTGAGGGAGAAACATTGGAGCTATTAAAATCTTTATAATTCTGCAAATCACAAGTGATTTGTTTTGCCCCGTGGCTGGTTGTGGTGCATGCGCGGCGCTATTGCAGAGGCCAAGAGGTGAGCGCGATGGAGAAGGAGCCGGCTTGTTTTTTACTGGCGCGGTCTGGGATGAAGGCGCGGCTCGTTTCTTCTTTTTTCGGAGAAGCAGGAGCCAAAGATCTCCTCTGTGTCATAATTGCCCGAAGTGAGGGAGTAAAAGGCTCCGGACTCCTGATGCGAGTGTGGGCCTTTTATTGGAGGGTTCGAAATCAAAACTCCTTTAAGAGATCAGTCTCTCCGGGGGGATCTGGCTCTGTTTTGTTTATCTAATAAAAAATAGAAAAAGGCCTTTTTGAAAACGAGAGAGAGCGAGAGAGAGAGTGAGAGAGCGAGCGAGGAAAGCGAAAAAACATTGTCTATTGTTCCGCGCCCAAATCCTTTCGTCGCATCAGATGTTTAATGAGTCGACGCGCTGCCGTCGCCGTATTTGTTGATGTGGCGAGGATATCAACTATTCCATTACACGCCAAAACAGATTTACATTTTCTCAATTATTTCACTTTTGAACTTCAATATTAAGTATGCGCCGCTGATTAATTTTGAGGACAGATTCCGAAATTAGCCCGCTTACTCAAACAAAGTGGAAGCCCAAAGTGGTCGGGGAGAGGGATCATGCAATTACCACTAAAATCACTCCAATTAAACAGCGCATGTTAACTTTTAGAGAGCTCCGTACTCCACATAATATAATTACAAAACGGGGGACGGGAAAAAAATTGGAAAAGAAAACAACGGAATGAACCATTTACAGTTGATGGATTCTAAAAAAGCCTCTCTCCTGTCGGGGGGGTTAAGAACGCCACTCTTAGCGGGGCTGGAGCGCCGCGCCGCTTCCACTTCCAACAATCTCCTCGTGGAGCCACGACAGGCCCCGTGGCGCGGGTGCCACACAAGGGCCCTGACTGGGAACGCCGGGACCGCCCTGCCTCCGACCCAGTGTTTCTCCAAACCCGTTCCCCTGCCGTGCCGTGAACCGCGTGAAAACGTGGCAAAACGCCGCAGACAATGAGAACTGCGCCGGGAATGATGGTCGCCGACGAAGGGTTAGTGATGCGCGAGTCTGGAACGACTCGTTCGCGGCGAACACATCTCCCAAATTACTCGAGAATCACTGCGGGAAAAAAAGAGCGGGCGAGCAACTGGATCTTTGACTTAAAAAACCGAACGTAATTCCTAAATGAAGTCCATGGCCGAAAAAGGTCCGGACATTTATCATAATTCAGGTTGAATGTGACTGATTCCACCAAAATCAATAGTTCTGGGGGACACAATGTGGAATTGCGGCGAGAATTCCATTCGCCACTCTTCCGATGCCGGTTCACGGTTCAGGAAGTCCTCCCCCGCTCGCCGCGTCGCACCAACTCAACCAAATCAACGGAGAGCTGCCAAATCCATCCGCTCTTTACCCTTCCCTGAGTCACTGGACGACCGAGTCCAAAAAACGAGTCCGACCCTCCACCGCTCTCAGTAGCTCTCATTCTCAGTGTTGAAGCTGATCGCCACGGAGCTGCTATTCTGTTTGTTTAGAGGCTGATGAATTAGCGTCGCCTTGCAATTTTGACTCCGCAACACAAGAGCCACTTCCCCTTCACGTGTTTTAAGTGGAATTTGAGACATTTTGACGGCACTGCCGCGGTTGAACAGACACGGCACTAATCACCCCGGGATCCTCCGCTGGGTCCTCGGGTCGATGGAAGGAAGTCCAGACCATAAATCAGAGCCGTCCGGCCCGCGGGGGTGACACTCACAAAATAGGTGAATTGTCCTTTGTGATGTTGGCGGCGGACCCCACGTCCTTGTGTCCCCGGAGTCGCAAGTCGCACCAGCCTCTTCTTTTTGTTATTATTTGGTGGGGGGGCAGTCAAACGGATGCTCCACCAGCCATCGGTGCCCTCCCTCCCTGCCTCCCCCTTTCTTTCTCTTCTCCTGCACTCGGGCCCCGCTATGAACTGCTTCCAGAGTCAGTTACCGCTGTAATTGAAAGTGCTTTGTCATCGCTTTCAACCAAACACTGATGGATGTGAAGTTGAATGAGGTTTGGGTTTTCGGTTATAAGGGGGGGGTGAGAGTCTGCGTGAGATTTATCACCAGAGGCTGGAGAGGTGACGAGTATCAACGCTCTCTACACCACTACCACCAGCACCGCCATGATGGATCCATTACTATAGTAATTATTCATGAAATACCTTTCGTAATATTTATAAATAATAATATATATATATATATATATGTATCGTTTGTGTAAAAACAACAAAAAAAAAGCAAAATGCGTCCTTGTCAAACAGTGGAATGTGCCTGGTCTTATTTAATATAAATATGGTGATTTATTCCGTATAAGTATCGAACAATTTTCATGAGATTTGATGAGAAAAGGAAAAGAAAACCAAACTGTGATTTTCTCCAGAGGTTCAGGTTTGTCAAGTCCATCGAAAAAAAAAAAAAAAAAAAGCATAAAAACATGCTTTTTCATGCTGTTTAATGACTCCAGTGAGTATTTAGCCAATCCCACTCCATATAAATATATATACTGTTCATATATGCATACAGCCATTCAAACCATTCCACTCCACCAACCATACCCCCACCGCCCACCCCCGCCCCCTTCTCCTAATTAGCAAAACTCGTGGAAAAAAAACAAAAAAAAACCTCCCCTGTCAAACTATTTAATTTCAACTCTAAATTGGCATCTACAACACGCCGAGCGTGGGAGGTGAGGCTGGTTCTCATTGTCTCCCTCTTATTATTATGGGCTGCCCCCAGCTGCCTGGCTTGTCAGGGCCTCCACGCTGGCTCCTCTCCAGCTTCCACTCCTCCGATCCCCACCTTTTTTTTTTCCTTTTCTCTTCTCTTTGTGATTTTGGAGGAGCTGCTGCTGTCCTAGAGCCATGTTGCTGGAATGCAGGAGGAGGCAGAGTGACCTCGCCGTGTGATGGATGCCAGTGAAGGGAGAGGGGCCAAAGAGTTTGCAACATGGCGCTTGGCTGGATTATAAATATAAATAAAGTGCAGCAGCAGCAGCAGCAGTTTGGGTAAAAAGGTGAAGGAAGGAACACCAGCGCTCACAGCAGAGTTTTCTAAAAAAAAAAAGACAAAAAAAAAACACCACCCTGCCCTATCCTCACCGGCTCAAGGCTGGGAAGTTACAAAAGACCAAAAGGACCAAAAGGAAAATAGAATTTTAATTAAAAAGCCAAATTTTGTGAATCAGAGATGTTGCCGTTGTGGAGGGAGAATGCGAGCTGTTGTACTGTTGATTGAGCTTCATTGACCCTGATTGGTCGTTTCCCAATTGCTTTCTGTTTGAATTCCATCACAACTCTCTGTTTGGAGGAGTTCTATTCTGATGTGTTTAAATGGAGTACAATATTTGAATTTACATTTTCAGAGTTTTACACGAGAGCAATAACAAACTTTTCATTGATTGTAATTATTTACTGAGCAACAGCACAAATGAAGCACTTGTACTTTAATTCAAATTCGGCTTGAGTGAATTTTAAAAGATAATTGCGTCGAAAAAGATTGACCCTTTGAAAGTAAAATTGTGGCAAACTCAATTGAAATCAATTCTCACTTCCGCCCTTTATGTTTTCAATCTTTATCTAAAAAATAAAAGTATGGTGACCTTGTCCTTTTACCACTTGATGGAGCTCATCGAGAGCTTCCAAACAATATATAAATATTTATGTATAAAACACATTCGCCCAAGGGTGTCCCAGCTGAGCCAAGCCCTGGAAGAGCTTGTTCCAGGTGCTGGACTGGACCCGACCTTGGTGTCTGGGTCTGGGTCGTGGCTTGTTGTGGTTCCACGGGGACCGAACAAGATACCGAGGATCTGACAAAAGGACGGTGTCACAGGCCAAAATACCTGGAATGGAGAGACAATGGAGGCTCGGCTTGAACAGGAAACCCGTCGCTGGGGGGTAAACAGCTCTAACCTAGTTCCAGAGGTAAGGTGTGAAACTTAACCTGCCTCCACCGCAGCCAGCTGGGCCGATACCACGCCAACTGGACCATTTTGCAAATTAGCCTTTTAGCACTACACCGCTTTTGGCAACATGCGCATAACTTCATTAAAGCAAAAGTGAACACATTTGCATGTGTTATTTTATTCCGTTTACCTTGGGAGATTAAAGTTATATCCCCACACTGATTGCATTTAACACTCGCTGACCCCCATCCTGTCTATTCCTTCCCTTTAAAACGGCATCATGGTGTGTTAAGCGTTCCATAATAGCCCGGTGTGTGTAAATCTCTGAAGAAGAAGAAAAACCCACGGCCAAGTTGCCTATGGGAACATTAGCACAGTAAACGAACATTAACATGCAGATGGCTGGGTATCGGGGCATCTCCGTGGCTTCTCACTAACAATTGATTAACTTGTAAATTCCCATTGGCCAGCTGTTATTCCCACTGTTTACCATAAATAAAAGAGGGAGGTTGGGCGGGTGGGAAGAAAGGATCCAGATGCTTTGGTGTGCGGCGTGAAGGCAATCTGTCATTGTTCTCACCTAACGCTGATTGATGCCGCTCTGAACGGGGATCGGTTCTAGTTAAACATGACAGAGTGAGCCGTGACATCCCAGGTCCGCTAACGCCTCGGCAGTCGTAGCTTTTTTGGGTTGTTGTTTCTTTTCTTTTTTCTTTTTCCACCGAGACCGAGACGACCCCTTGTTGGTGTATCAGCCGCCAATTAAGAAGCAAAGAAGTTGCTGAAGGAGCCCTTCTGCTTCCACTTCCCGACTGGGAACAGCGGGAAAAAACCTACATCCAACAGACTTCCACTGAGACTCCCATCAAGATGGCAACCGCACCGGACGGTCACTGGATCCGGTGCTAATTCCACCAAGGGGGGGGGGAACAAAAACAACACACTGTGTCTTGGGGACTTGGCAAAACAAATTAGATTCTGATGGGATGCCCAGGCTTCGAAGTTTAGACAAAAGGGATTCGTCCATTGTCTGAACTCACAGTCCTTGGGTGGTGTCTGGAGGACGACAATACTCCAGACACCACTTAAAACACTCCAGACATTGCTGGACCATCCTGAGTCATTTTTGGAGGCCAAGTAATGGTTGGACTCTTTTTGTGTATCTAGCCGTATACAAGCATAGCAATAGTCTGTTGATATCCATACTGCCACAGGCCGATGTTCCTGGCAGAAAGCTCCATGGGAAGATCGGGGCAGTGCGTCCATCCAGTCGTAACTTCTAAACAACAGGTTCAACAAAAAGACGAAGCCTCTGCAGTGACTGGGAAGTAGTTTGTCAGAGCTTCAGACATGGAGGCATCCAGGCTTAGTCGTTACCTTCAAAATGAAGGCCAATGGGCAGTTAAGTTGGATGAAAGACTTTAAAAACTCACCAGTACACCAGAGTTTACCAGAGTTTACCAGATTTGACCAGAGTTTACCAGAGTTTACCAGAGTTTACCACAGTTTACCACGGTTTACCACAGTTCACCACTAAATCTTCTGGGAGATACAAGCGACGTGCGGATTTCCCATCCAGCACCTCAAGATGGCATTCATGTTTTATGATTTTCATGATTTTGACAATGACAGCATTCACATTCAGAGAAAAACGTCCAAAAAATGGATCACACTTGTTGATACTTGGGATCATGTTGGATTTTGTATTTATTATTGTTGTTGTTATTATTATTATTATTATTATTATTATTATTATTATTATTATTATTATTATTATTATTATTATTATTATTATTATTGTTGTTGTTGTTGTTATCCTTTTTTGGCCTGGCAGAGCTCTTTGCGCCAGCATGAAAAAGTTGAATTGTGTAAAAAACAAGTGAAGAACTCGAGAACTTGCTAAATTTATTTATTTATGTATGTATTTAATTATCGATTTATATCTATTTCTATTTATTTAATCTATTTATTTATTTATTTGTTTGTTTCTTTGTTTATTTCTTTATAATTCCTTATCAAGTTGTTTTTTCAGCAGATTTTGTTTAGAAAGTATAATTTCATCATGCCAGTGGATGGTTCAGACGTTCTTGTATCATGTTGTATTGTTTTGTTGTAACATGTCGCTGTACATTCAAACCGATTCTAATCTCCAGAAGGTTGGCTCTCAGCTCTGATCTTATTTGGAAATAATCTACTTCTCAGGTAAACTTTTGTAGACGAGGTTAGATTTGATCATTGGATAAAACGCTGCAGTGATTTCCGGCGCTTTTGTCCCGTCCGTCCTTTTATGATGCGAGATCAAAAACACGACAATTCCTCTGAAAAATTAAACTGCTTGTCAACCTTGTCCTCCCTTCATCCATTATCCCTGCTTATTTTAACAACTTCTTCCTGAATGAAACATCAGACGGAATATCCTTGATTTATTTTTATATTATTTGTTTAACTTTTATAATTTTTTTGTTTCTTTTGATGAAAGCTGATTTTTCATCTCCATCACAGTCGTACAGCCTGAGCGTCATGTTCCAAATGAAACGTCCCCGTCGCTCCGTCACCCATCACTGTTTGGGTTTGGGGGGTTTTGGGGAGAGCTTGCTGTTTGTAAAACTGTAAATCAGAGTGACAGAGGAAGTAGCCCTGATCGTTGAAAGGAGCTAAAAGATGTTTGAGAAAGGGGATATTAACCAACAGAATCTTCTTTTTGGTTATTTTCCAAAAACTTTTTTAGTTATCGCAGCTTATAGCAAAATTTTGGTGCGTAACACATCATAAAGCATTTTGTCTCAGAGTACTCATCAGGGTACATGCATGTCTTCTTCTTCTTTCGGCTGCTCCCGTGTATCTAATAGTGTATCCGATATATTTTCAAAATGATCATATTTATACAGTACATATAGTGTGTAATGTATTGGTGGTCAACCTGCGGCCCGACGGCCAAATGTGGCCCATAGACCCAGCCAGTGCGGCGTTATTCATTATTAAATATAATTATATATATAAACAGCGTATTACATATTTGTATTACATTTATTTCATCAAATTATAAAATAATATATGAGCTTTGAGCTTTGGTTTCGTTTTGGGACATTTCACTCTAGTAGAATACAAGGTGATGGTCCATACAATGGTTTGGAGCGTGACAGGGGCCAAGTGCCAGGGGCCAGAGACCATTTATTTTCTAGTTTTCTAGTTCTATTTTTTTTAGGTTTGAAAATTACAGGGAGGAGGTTCTAGATCTTCTAGTTTTTGAGGTTCCAGTCCGCCTTCTCCTTCCAGGCAGAACGTCTGGATCTGATCCCAGACGCTGCTCTCAGGGTCTCTAATGCAATACCACCACCAGACTGACCAGAGCAGAGCGACAGAACGGCGGATCCCCCACTCGGAAACACACACACACACATACACACACACATGCACACGCACACACACACACACACCCACACACACACACACACACCCACAGTG
>NC_137201.1:31323862-31356362 GCF_960531495.2 Zeus faber
GCTGCTTTGTTCTCACACTGCGCTCACATGTTCGCCGCGCTTTACATGATTGCTTAAAGGTTTTTGTTTTTCCCACTCCTCTCTCACTCTCTCTCTCTCCCTCTCTCTCTCCCTCCCTCTCTCTCTCTCCCTCTCTCTCCATTTGCTTGTTTGTTTGTGTAATTTTGTTTTCCACTCACACACTGTTACCCACCGTCGCCTTTTTGTCGACAAGTGAGCAGGACTTTTAGGTTGTTCTAAACGGCTCCTAACGCGCTCGCACACCGAGTGTTTATAATAGAAAATAAAAATAAAAGAAAAGAAAATCATTGAAAAAAAATGAAATAATTGAAAAAATAAAAAAACGTAGAATATTTATTGAATTGATTCAATTTGTCAGAACCCTAACCCCAAAACAGCGTTCTAATGCATGACTTGCAAATTGGAAAGGAAAGCCTTAAAAACAAGTTCTATAATTTTTTTATACAATTTAACTAGAACATTGCAGCATTCTCTCCAGTGATACAGCTTTCCACCGGCAAAAACAATGTGCTAATGCCTTGGAACATGTAAAATCCTTAAAAACAAGTTGTACTGTATGTAATACAACCATTAAATTAACAGGAACTTTAACATTTAATTTAAATGTAGAAATAAAGTGAGTGAACATGGCTTTGGAAGACACTTATGCGCAGACTGCACGGCAAGTCTAAACTCCCGCATCCTTTGACACCGTATGATAACATTTAAATATATATATATTTTAGGGACAAATCCTCTTCCCAATAATCCCACCACTCGGGGGTTAGGGAACCCCCCCCCAAACTGAAGCCCTCCTCTCCCTCTTTGGTTTTGAAGGCTGAAAGGTGTTGACTGCAGAGGACAAGTAGGTGTCAATGGATCCAGATCGTCTCTGCGGCTGTCTATGGGATGTTCAAACTCCCTCCCGCTCTCCCTCCCTCCTTAATAAGACGCCACAGATGTGTCTCATTGTGCGTTGGCCTCCCCCGCCTCCCCCGCCCTGCCACCCCCTGCCACCTCTACCAGGACCTCCACGACTCCAGTCTCCATGAGAGGGTCTCATTAGGGGACGGACAAACGAAAGCGGGGGAAAAAAAAAACCTGGGGTCAAGGTACCATAAAGGTATTCGGAGCTAAGTAGTGTGCTCCCGAGATGAAGTTTGGGACCTCCGGGGCCACTCCCCCCCCCCACCCCCCTGGCCAGGTCCGGACCTCTGGCCCTCCACCGCCCTCCCCTGTCCCCCTGACCTCCACATCTCCAGCCATTATTTGATGAAGCAAGAGCCTTGATAATTATTTTGCGTGGACGTGAAAGGAGCGTGTCACGTTCCAGGGATGAGGGGATGGTAAGTAAAGGGGTGAGAAAACGAGAGGGGGAGGAAGAGAGAGAGAGAGAGAACACGACCAAAAAAAAAAAAAAAAAGATCAAAAGCAGGGCCCTTTCGCTTTTCATGCCTCAGAGGATCCAAAGAGGATGAGGAACAATCGGGCGCGGGGGTATCCTGTCTTCTCCGGCAATTAGACTCAGCTGATGGAGTGAAAGGGGTGAATGGCAGGGTTCAAGGCCTCCTCCACCATTCACACAACAGGGTGTGTTTTCCACTTCTTCTTTTTTTTTTATCTCTATCTCTCTCTCGCTTCAGATTGGGCTGAAATATTTCTATGAGGAGACAATGTGACTCAAGGTGCCAAGTCCTAATCAGGAGGGCTGATGGGATTGAAGAGGTGTGAGAGAGGCTGAGGGTCTGAGACAGACTGGCAGTACAATACAATGTTTACACGTTTTCACAAAGAGCCGGCGTTTTTTACAAGTGCTGTTACTTCATATCACAAAAATAAACACTACACGTTTGAGTTATACATTTTTCCAAGCTGTATCAATCAACAGCCAATCAGAGACCTTGGACAGTTGGACATACAGTATGGACATCTGTGCACCCAGAGAGCTGAAGACGTCTAACCCTTTATCAAAAATCATTAAAAAAAAAGAAGGAAGCAAACATGTCATTCTCACAAAATTGTGTCTCAAAACACTGCACAGTGTTGCTGAGAAAGAAAGTTAAATTGAAAGAACTAACCCTCACCCTGACCCTAACCCTAACCCTTTAAGCCTGAGCCTTTACCCGAAAATTCTAATATTTTATGTTAAGTTTTATTTTTTCAGACAAATTTTGCTTGTAGCAAATGGTCCAAATATTATCGTGCTCTGAAAACTCCCGCAATCTGCTGCCGTAAATGATAAACTTCTTAAAGAATAACAGACAGGGGTGAGAACACAAGTTACTTTTTGAAAATAGAAAAACAATGTATAAAATGTTGTCAAATATTTATAAATGTGCTACTATTTTTTTTTTACAGGGGACACAACAGAGCTCAAGCCCGAGCAGCGACACTGATATCCAGGAAAACAAAGATCTTATTATCAGAGTAAACTTGTTTCTGCACGCTGCAGTGATCAATTCTAATGTTGAGGAAAAAAAAATAGAGACAAATAAATAATTAAATGAACAAGTAAATAAAATGAAATGAATAAATAAACAAATGAATAAATGAAATAAATAAATATCAAAATAACACAATTACACACTATTTACACACGTTATGAGCAGGTCGAGGCTCTGGGTTTATTCCCTGTTCCAGGCAGTGGGAGCGGGCTTTGAAACTGGGCCCAGAAGCTATAATGACGTGGGCCGCCACACTGGACTAAAACCTTAAGATGATTAGCCATATTCTTAAATCTCGCCCTAGTGATAATGTGTTTAAAGAAGCGATACAGCTTTTCCCAGATCTGAGATCAAAGCCGGAGAACCATGAGGTCAGGATGCCAATGGGGCTAAATAAAGAGTCGCCAAAACGGCCTTTGAGGGATTTCAGAGCCGGAGCCCCTGCTCCGCTTTGATCTGAACACAACTATATATATATATATATATATATATATATATATATATATATATACACGCTATCTATAGAAAGGCAGTGTTAGAGATCCCCAAAAACATAATGGGAATGTCCAATAGTAAATAGGACATCTGTATGTAAGACTTTGGGTAAAAGAAAAGAAAGGCATGTCATACAATGTGAAAAAGAAGGTGGATGAAGAGTCAGGATCAGCTCCAATAATGAGCAAGAGTGCAGACAGAGATGTGGCGCGGGGGTTCTAATGGTCCGCTGGCTCCACGCTTAAATTATCTAAAATGTACGATTCTAAGGCGCTGCTACTGGAACCAGTGCTTCAAAACGGCCCCCGGTCGGCCCCCGGTCGGCCCCCTGGTCAGCGTTCAAACCGGTCCAGTCGCTCCGTTCCGGTTGCGACTCCTCTCCCGTCCGTCTTCAAACCGCAGCGTTTGGCCACGACGGGTCGGCCTGCTTAAAAGACCAATCTATTTCTTTTACATCCGTCAAGATGCTTGGGATGAAAGGACGAAGGCGTCGGCCGCTAAATGACGTGATGTCATTGAACGTGTGTTGACAGCCACATCAGCCACCGGTCACTGAAACATGATGATGGAGGGAGGACTGAAGGTGGAGTCTTTATGAGGGATGTGAATGCTGATCACCGACCCTTCAACTGCTACAGAGACACTGTATAGTGCAATGAATGTAACCTACTAATGATTTATATATCTGTATATCACTATATACCTTTTGTAAATCAATTACTTCATCTATCCTAATTTTGGAATTTTGAAAGAATTTTGTCTGACACTTTTTCTCAGAGCGAATGAATCTTTTGTTTTCTATTTATCTGCTGCAAACACACACTTTGTGACTGGCAAGCATTGTTTTTTGTGATAACCAAGACAAATTCCTTCTATATGAAAATGTATTCGGCGTCAGAAACATTCCAATATTCCATACTTGATGTATGGAATATTAAATATTTAAATACGTAACTACAATAAAAAATATCACCAGCTGTTCTGTTCTGAATGTGAAGCGCAGGGTGATGTCCGTCTTGTTTTAATTGTTCATACGCGGTGCTCCTTCTTTTTGGGGGCTGACAGGACCATTACTCGGCAGTCAGCACGTATCTGCAGCATCGGGCAGGATTAATGGTTTTTACTGCTGCTGGTTAGAGACGGTTTAACTGGTCCAGATTATCAGCGCCCGAAAAGAATCGGGGTTATTAGTCATCGTGATGAGCGGTGGGTAGAGAGGTAGGAGAGAGTGAACGAATCTAAAACCAGAACATTTTAGATTATGCGTTTCTGGAAATGGAGTGAAGTTAGAACGGGATGCATAGTGTATGGAAAATAAAAACAACTAGCTATACTTTAATATATAACATATACTAAAATAGAATAACCAGCCCATATCTGAGGTTCAGAGCATCCCCCAGAATTTCATGAAACATACAACAATATACTAAATAACTACAGTAGGCATTATAGAAAAACATACTTTCTTTTGATTACTTTGTATTGTTATATATCTAAATAAATTATAAGAACCATAAATCACTGACACATGGAACTAGGCAGGTATTAGCAACTTTCATATGGACTGAAAAATGTCCAATATAAATATCATGCATACATATATATATATATATATATATATATATATATATATATAGACCAGTTGAGTATTTGTCACCAGTGAGATGAGACCCAGAATCTTTTATTATTATATTTTATTTTGTTCAATTTAATCCAACAATATAGTGTAAGAGCAGGAAAATGGAGAAAAAAAACTGCCTTGATTTCAAAATAACCACTTTTGTATTTTTTGTCTGTTATGTCTAATGTAAAGAAAAAAAACAATTGCATATATATATATATATATATATATATATATATGCAAAATTGTATATATAAAAGTGATTCCTTCGGGAGATGCTCAGTATTGACCATGAAACTCTGCTAAATGCCTGAGTTGTGTGTATTTTACTCATTGTCTCGCTTTGGCCGTGCAGGCATGCCTTCCCCGCTCCACCAGCCTTCCCCGCTCCACCAGCCTCCACCAGCCTTCCCCGCTCCACCAGCCTTCCCCGCTCCACCAGCCTTCCCCGCTCCACCAGCCTCCACCAGCCTCCACCAGCCTCCACCAGCCTCCCACCTTATTTCCCTTCTCCGTCACCTCTATGCTATCTATTAGCCACTCGGTGCTATCTGTTGGTGTTGGATATTTCTCCCCTTCCTTCGCCTCTTTTCCCCAATGAATGTTTTATATATTGGGAGGGAGAATGATTGTTCTTTCCAACGAGGCCGGTGCGCGGCCTCAGTAAGACAAATTGCCGGCGAGCGTCTAAATGGCAGTCAATGATAACTCATTGTGCGGGAAGTAAGTGACTTCCAATGGAGTGGACAGGGAGGGGGGGACAGAGAATAATGGCGGAGCACAGGTGAAAAATAGATGTTTGGCTCTGCGTAATTACTCCATTAGGGGGCTCTCTGCTAATCTGGCGCCGCGCAGAAAGTGTTTTATTTTTTTTGTTGTTGTTGTTGTTTTATTTTTTTGTTTTATTTTTTGCCGCGATGAGGGGATGACGGAGAATGAGGGCAGCCCCCCCCCGCGTCACAACACGCTCCCTCCATCAAGTGTTCACCGACGGTCAACCGCGCCGCCGCCGCCGCCGCCGCCGCCAGGGTCCGGTCCGGGCGTCGGGGCATCGACCGCCTCCTTTATTGATCCCGGCAATTCATTAGTGTGGGTGTCAGGTCCGGCGTGTCCGGAGCGTCGTAACCTCCACGTAACACGACACGCAAGCGGCTCCTCAGCCTCCGAAACGTATGAAACACTCAAAAGCGGCGTAGCTCCAAAAAAATAAAGATAAATACCCCAAAAATATGTAACGAAAGCAGGACAACGAGGGAGGAGCCGCCCGCTGGGAATTAACACCCCCCCCCCCCGTGTTGCGGATCTCCGGACCAAAACATAATGATGACCGTTTTTTGACCGTTTGGTATCTGCCCCGTGGCAGTAATAAGAGAAAAAGAAAAGAAGACGCTGGTGAACGTGGTTCCTGAGAGTTTGCTCTGACCGCACAATCTGTTTTTTTCTTCTTTCTTTCTTGAGTCAACTTTTAAAACAGCGCTGCGAGCGGTGCCCGCAGCTCCGCGCTGCCCTCCTCCTCAACTTTACACTGTTCACCATCTGCTCGGCCTTCACCCCGCCACCCGCCACCCGCCACCCGTCCGCCCGTCCGCCCGTCCGTCCCCATTGGCGTCAGGCTCGCTTTTCCTTCCCCCAACAAGGTCCCCGTCGGGAGGACAATACATTTACTTTGGCCCGTTTAGGTTTTGTTTTTTTTTCGTTTTTTTTTTATTTATTGGAAAGAGATTGGAAACTCTGCATCTCTGCGTTTCTTTCCCAAACGTGTACATTGATCGTTTGCAGGAGATTTTGTATTTCACTTCCACACGTTTTCCCACGCAACGCGCCCCCCCCCCCCACACAGCATCCACCCAGGTGGGTTTCTGAGGGTTACACTCCCCGCTATTGTCCCCGAATTTCCCCGATCGGGCGTCAGTAAAGTGCCGTCTTATCTTAACTCACTTCCCATTCGGAAGCAAGTTGGAATTTCAAATATCTGCATCTGCAACATCTCCCCTGGGGTTTGGACAATGTCCATTTGGGGCTTTTTCCCCCTCCTTTCTGTCTCTTTATCGCTCTCCATGACTTTGACAGCGTCTGAACGGAGCCCGCGCCGCGCGGAAGCCCGGGGAGGAGCGGGACGCGCGGCTGTAACCGCGGATGAGCAGATGCTTTGCCACCGGAGCCGCGGCGTCGTGGCAGGAAAAAAAAAGAAAAAGCAGCTTCAGGTTACGACGCGTCTCCCCCCACGACCCGGGGAGTGAGGCGCCCATTAGCGGCGGCGGGTGAAGGCGAGCACGGCGACCCGATTAAACAGGAAGCTCCGGGTCGCGCTCCCCGCGTGCGACGCTTTAATTTGTCCATCGATGGTGACACGGTCCGCGGCTCGCACCTCGCGGTAATATCATCTTTATTCTTTTTTTACATTTTTTTTTTTTTGGTGTGGAAAAGTTCCTGCTTCACTGGAACCCGACCCCGGGGGGGGGGGGAGACGGGGAGACGGGGGGAGCTGCGGCTCGGCCTCCACAAGCGCCGCCACGGGCTCCAAACGGTGGGCGAGGGCGCCCCCCGGTGGTCGCCGCGGGTCGGGGCGTTCGCTCCCTCTCCCGCTGGATGCGGCCGCACGGGCTGGAAGCCTCCGCCGCGGGTCGTCAGCGGGGAGAACGTGGCTTTGTTTGATTGCGATTTGCTCTCAAGGCTATTTTATGGTTATGAAGGGAGATTTAAAACCACCGGTATGTTAACAGAGAACGTGGAGTTGTATAGCGCTTGTATAATAGACCAAATATACCAACACAAATACAAAAAACATGTCTTTTTTTGTACACGGTTTATGCTATTTAAAACGGTGTTAAAATAGATTCAAAATATTGCAATTCCTGCAACATTACTTTTCAAGCTGCGTAGGCTCCAACACACACTGCAGCTCCCAAAAGGGGGATTAATCAAAATCCCACCAACACTTAACTGGTCCTCATTGAAAGAGTAAAATACTACAAAACTCCACTGCCTTTTTTACTTCTTATTCTGAATGAGAATATAAGAATAATAATTACCAAAAAAGTCCAACTGTTGACACAATAGTGTGAAAGTTCAAATTTTTTTATTCATTTTCTGACGCCACAAATATCGTGTGTTTCCTCAGTGCACGGGCCCGTCGCACCACTGACACCGTCTAATTCACCTGATATGAAAGCCCGTGACAGTCTGGGGTGTCTTTGGTGTTTGTGGCATCTGTGGTCATCTCTGGTGTCCGTGTCCGTGGTAGCGTTGTTTGTGTTGTCTGTGGTCGTCCGTGGGATCCGTTGCGTCTGTTGTCGTCCGCTGTCATCTGTGGTGTCTGTGGTGTCCGTGGCGTCTGTGCGGGGTTGGCCTCCGTCCTTCATCTCATGCTAATTCACCACTAAAAAAGCAGATACTGTAACTGCTCTTTGAACAAATGGCGCCGGTTAAAAAAACGTCTCTGCTTCCTGTTTGAAGCTGTCAGTGCGACAGGAGAACTTCAAGTAAAGACTCTGAGATGAGAGAGGAGAACAAGCAACATGCTCTTTCTCCTCCTCCCATCCATCCTTCCATCTGTCCATCCATCCTTCCCTCCATCCATCCCTGCATCCATCCATTCATCCCACCATTCATCCATCCATCCTTCCATTCATCCATCCCTCCATCCATCCCCCCATCCCGCCATCCATCCCTCCATTCCTCCATCCATCCCTCCATTCCTCCATCCATCCATCCATTCCGTCATCCATCCCTCCATCATCCATCCATCCCTCCATTCCTCCATCCATCCATCCCGCCATCCATCCCTCCATTCCTCCATCCCTTCATCCATCCATCCATCCCTCCATCCCTCCATTCCTCCATCCCTCCAGCCATCCATCCATCCCTCCGTCCGGGGGGAGATGCTGCTGCGGCCAAGCTTGATTATTAGAGATGAAGGACACCGGCTGAGAGGATGTGGGATTGTTAAATCCTTCAATCCTTCAATCCTTTCACCAAAGCCTTTCCACTATAACAACATTCTTCCACTCCGCTCTTCATCCATGGCTGTGCATCCTCCCCCCAGCCCCCTCTCTCTCTTTTCACTCCAGGCTTGAATGAAATTCAGATTACCTGATTATATGTAAAAAAAAAAAAGAAAATGTGAGAAATGGAAGTGGAATGGAATGTTTACTGCTGTACATATTGCTGTTAACTTGGCTCTTTAGAACCAATTTAGTCCACGTCGGTTCTTTTCAGAATTTTAATTCGCAGTCAGACCTCTCGGTCTCCCAGTCACAATTTTACGAAAAGGCAACAGATATGATCCTCAACGTGTGGGGAGTGTGTAGCTGCAGCTGAACAGTGCAGTGCAGCCTCCAGACGAGTCCCATTTTATATCAGACCAGAGCTGAACACTTCATGGCGGGCGGCGGAGGAATGAAAGTCTTCTCCTCGAAAGACTCACAAAGGTCTCACACTGAGCCAAACACACTCCAAAAAACTAGTATTTATATTTATTCAAGTATCTTTCGAGGATATTTCTCCATATATCTATTTGTACAGTACACGAGAAAAGCAATTATGATCTGCAGCATAAATACAGATAGATAGATAGATAGATAGATAGATAGATAGATAGATAGATAGATAGACAGATAGATAGATAGATAGATAGATAGATAGATAGATAGATAGATAGATAGGTGAGCAATCAGTGACCCGTAAACCCGTCATCCAAATGTTCTGCAATGATTCCATCCAAATTCTTGTAAGTAATGAAGTAATTAAGCACCTGGAAGAGCTCGGATGTTAGCCATTGATTTATTGATTGATTGATTGATTGATTGATTGATTGATTAATTGATTGATTGATTTATGATCAGTATCTTGTGGGAATCCGATCCCTGTTTGTCTTTAATCCGTCAGTGGAGAAATCTTCTCTGAATAAAAGTCTATTGTGATTCCGTCCAAAAGTCAGACTCCCTCCTCTAAAGTAATTACTGTAATTAAAGGTACTGTGCTGCAATTGTAATCACTGTAGTCTCATTGTAATTACTATACTGTCATTGTAATAGCAGTGCTGTGGTTGTAATTACTTTAATGTGATTGTTATTACTTTACTTTAATTTGAGATACTATACTGTCATTGTAATAGCAGTGCTGCGATTGTAATTACTTTACTGTAATTTTAATTACTATACAGTAATTGTAACCTTTACTGTACCGCTAGCAGGGTTTAAGAACTCTCAGATACTGAAATATGTGGACCCACTCACAACTGTCCTTATAATAAAACTTATTTTCATTATTCATCATCTGGCTTTTTCATAGTGCTTATTTGTATTGGTAAACCTGTATTTTGAAATATTCACCACAAATGATAATAATAGCTATAATTATTTCCTCCAGGCTCTGTGAAAAAATAGTTTTCTTATCTCAACGAGACCACTTGGTGAAAAATAAATGTTAATGAATTAATACGTAAACAAAAGAAAAAATATACATCTCTATAATTGCTTTTGTTTTGACTGTTTTGGCTTTGAGTTTTTTTTACCCATAATGTGCCTATTGTTTGTGAATAATTAGATTAACATTCCATCTGTGTATCTGCGGTTTATACATTCCTTTCTCAGAGAATGCTGATGTTGTTGTTGTTGTTGTTGTTGTTGTTGTTGTTGTTGTAGTTTACTGTTGGCATATGGAAAATAATTGAATTTGATTTTCATAATATCGAACAAACCCTCTAAAACTAGATGTTCCACACAACAAAGCGCCGCCTAATCACCGGGGCTCCAGCCGGCGCTGACCTTTCGGCGAGGATCCATATCTTTGTTCCTGGAAGAAGCGAGCGGTCGTGTCCTTTGTGTTTTCGGGGAGATATTGAGCGTTTGAAGTGTTAACACTGACACGGAGCCTTTGGGGCTGCGGAGGCAAAAAGCCACCGTGTCACACCACGGGACGGGACTCGGATCCCCGCGTCCCCTGCGACGACCTCTGACCCCCGGCTGGTCGCAGCAGCTCCTCCAGGGCTTCAGTGGCTGCCACGTTGCTTTAGTTCACCAGAGTGGAGTGGGCAGCAGTCACAGTAGAACCACACGCAGGCTGTGATCGCATTTACTGGGTAAGGATTATTCAAAATGCTCTGGCATTATTACTCATGAACACAATGCATGTTAGTGCATTTTAAAACCGGGAATAATAAATTCATAAAGCAAAAGGAATAGTTTCTTCCCATATGCCATATCACTTATGAACAGTTTACCCAATGTAATTATTCAGTATTATTTATTGATTGATTTTTATATTTTTTTATTTTTTATTCACATTTTATAATTATTTTTTATTATTACCTTTTGCATGTTTTTCTTTATTCTGTACAGTTTGTTCTTCACGAATTGAGAGTTACTGAAAACCAGATTCAAAAGAGAGATTCCAGTCCAGTTCTTTATTCTGCCTGGTTGCAGCCGCCCGACGGTGGTGGCCGCAGTGCCATGTCCGTCCACCAGGGCGGCCATTCCCCCCGCCCCCCCCGCGGCATGTAAATGACCTTTGCTAATGACGCTTTTGAATTTGGGATGACAGCGTTTCGTGTGTGATCTGCGCGTCGGTCGGCCCGCAGTGGCTCTGCTGACACTGATCCACCGAGGCCACCACATCAAACGCAGCGCCATCTGCACCTGCAGCATGCCTAGCAGCTCTGGGCTCCATCCTTCCTTTCTTTTATTTTTCATATCCCCCCATTCTTGCCTTTTGCTTTGCCTGACCCCGCCACAGCCGCAGCCTCAGCCTTCCCTTTTCCAGGCTACAGAAGCCAAACCAAAGGCAGCTTTTCAAGGGTTCAGGGGGGGGGGGGGGGGTCGTCTGTCTGCTCAAATCAGAGTCAGAGGTCCCCTTCCCCTTATCTGGTTTTGAATTGGTTCAGAGATCATAGCAAGTTGGAAGTCAGGGGGAAGAAGAGATGGGGGAAGAAGAAGGGATGACCCTCTCCTCCTCCTCCAGGCTTGATGAGGGTGATCTTGGCCCCGGTGGAGCCCCCAGCAGGGCACGCTCTCTGGCTCTCTGGATGGCTGGACGTCTCCGCGGGCTCCGGCTCTGTGATAGCGGGAATGAAAGAGGGCAAGAGGGACGAGGGAGGGAGAGAGAGAGAGAGAGAGAGAGAGAGAGGGAGGGAGAGCAGCAGTTGTGATGTGTCAGGCTCAATGTCCTGGCAGTCTCACAGAGCCAAGTGGGTAAAAAGCGAAAAGGACAGGACGCCAGGAGGCACGGGGCCAGAACCAGAGCCCGACACTGGGTGACATGTCAGCTAATGGCTGTCCTTTTGGTTTATCGTGAAAAATACAAAATAGCGGAAATATAAACTGTAACTCCACATGAAGACATTTTCACTTCAAAATGTCTCAAATAAATAAGTTAAATGAGCGAGCATCAACATGATTGTTGACATTCATCTCTTTATTTTCGGCTCTTTATCTGTTGGCGTTGGCGTATCTCACTCTATCTCTCTCTCAGTTTTAAAGGAGGATTCTTTAGGTAATTATCTATCTATCTATCTATCTATCTATCTATCTATCTATCTATCTATCTATCTATCTATCTATCTATCTATCTATCTATCTATCTATCTATCTATCTATCTATCTATCTATCTATCTATCTATCTATCTATCTATCTATCTATCTATCTATCTATCTATCTATCTATCTGTCTATCTTTCTGTCTGTCTATCTATCTATCTATATATCTACGTATCTAACTGGTATATTCTGTAATATATATATATATATGAATACAAGTGATTTGCTCATGCAGTACATTAGATCTCCATGCATGGACAGTACATATATTGACACTGTGGAAGCACATAAACTGTGTTATTATTCCAGAGTCTATGGTTACGTTTGGACATTCTTTCCTCGTCCACAGCCTTAGAATCTGCTGTTTCTTGTGAGTCTCTCTTTTGTTTTCCCGGCTAATTTTCCAACAAGCAAGTAGATCCGGCAAATTGATCTCGTCTCACTCTCGGGGGACGAGCGAAACCGGAGCTGGTTCCTTCCACCGAGAACAGGAAAAAAAATAAAATAAAATAAAAAAGAAGAAAAGAGGTTCCAGAACAGAAGAGCCCTCCACGCGTTGCTCTGCCAACTCACATGAGGCGGATGGAATGGCTTCCATTGCTGCACCTGGATTATTCTACTGAGAAATACTCATTTGTCAAGGTATATCAGAGGAAATAGGGCCTTTTCGGGAAAAATGAGGGATACTGCATTGGTATAATGTTGCAGGTGAAGCTCCAGCTCCAGTTAGGAAAGGAGGAGTTTTTATGAAGTGCTCTCAAAGTGTTTGCCTCCCTGCTAGGAGCATCTTATGCATGGCTTTACGTGAGTGAAAGCATTTATTAAAGTGACACACCGCGGTCCCGCTGACACGGCGCCTGTCGGTCCCGGACGCCTCCACGCCCGTCCTCGTCTGCGATCGGGGGTGACGGGAGGTTAATATTGCCCGGTGCTCAAAATTCAAACGCAGACAGGACGGGATCATTGATGAATGACTGATAGTTGACCCCATATTTCACTTGTCAGCGTGTCCACGCGGAGACGAGCTTTGTCAGGAAGCGCTCGTCTTCTGCCTTTCCTGACTTCTCCACTGTATCGTGACGGATGGGACTCAGCGCACAACCCCGCCGAATGGAATTTATTCACAAGTCTAAAATGATGTTTTAGACAATTGCACATCAGAATCACAATCACAATCTGTTTGTTGGGTGAAGTACATTTTCATATTCCAGGAATTTGTCGTGGTAAGGATTGGTGCGTTACTGTACACATAATTAGCATTAAAAAGGCGTAACGGCCAAACAAGAAAGTGAAATAAAAAAAAATTACCAAAGGAAACACATCAATTTGCCAAATATACAAAAAAGCCAAAACAACAAAGATTAGATAAATTATATTATATAAAGAAATTCACAAAATGCGTTTCTAAAATTGTTAAAAGCAACATCTGTGTTCGTTGTACATTGACTTTCCTGCACATTTTTTTTCTTTGTTTCCTACGTGTTGATGTGAACGTGTACATGAACAGCATCTCTGTGTATGTGTGATAATAACAATAAGGTAAATATTGCACCGCAACAGTCGCCGTTGGATTCTGCTTTGAAACCACTGGAAGTCACGTCACGCTTTTCTTCTACGTTATTTAAAGATTCCCATCACTAGTGAAAGAACAGACGAAGTCGCAGGATGACTAATTGACGCAATAAATCCCAAAACCCGTCATTTTATAAACTGGGGGCACACATTGACGGTAGCATCGAAAATGCATTTTCCTCTCCCAGCAGGTTTGAGTTTATTTACATGTCGATTCGTGAAGGACAAAGGTCCCTGGTTCAGGTTCTGGTCGGGGTCAGGTCGGGGTTCTCGTCGGGGTTCGGGGTGGAGGAGCCTGTTAGTCCGCCGTCCGCCCTGCTGACCATAACCTTTAGAGAGAGAGACACATTTCATGCATTTCTTCTCGACTGTCACATGCGATGCCGTCCGACGGCTCTGCAGAGCGCGCTCGCTCCATCGCCTTTAACCCGGGACGTGTGCCGCGTTTCGTGGGGATCCCGATGCTCGACGCTGTGCCCCGGAGCTCTGCCCTTTGAAGGAAACGTAGCTGCAGGATAAGTTGACGGAACCTTCTGGTGATGAGGGCAATGTGTCGCTCAGAGGAAGCTCAGCGTCCGTAGCCACGGTCAGACGGCCTTAATTACTCAAATAAAACCGCAGTCGGGCGGTCAAAGATCAAGGAGACAAAGATGCTCGGGAAGCACGCTCCTCTTGTTTCTCCAAATGCCAGAACCTCATCACCTGACTCCATTCGGCTTGATGCAGGGGTACAGGAGCATTCTGGCCCATGGGTCACTGCGGACGCAAACGCTGTGCTCCTGAACGTAGACGTCGGAGTATTTCAAATACCTGTTTTGATGGGTGGACTGGCCACACTCCAGCCATCTTCCAACGGCTAAGTGGTTATTTCCAGTCACGCCATGTCACAAAGCACAGGTCATCTCCAGCTCACGCTGCTTCCACCACCAGGACAATAAGTTCAGTGGACTCCGATGGCCCCCACAGTCTCCAGCTCTCAGTCCAGTAGAGAACCTTTGTGATGTGGTGGAACAAATCTGCAGCCACGGTGTGATGCTATCATGTTAACCTGGACCAAGCACCTCAATGGTGTGTTTCCAGCACCTTGTTAAATCCATGCCAGGAAGAATTCAGGCTGTCCTACAAAGTACGAGAAAGGTGCACTTTTTATGAAGTGCATCCTTCAATGTGTCACTATTGAATGTAGATATGGCTCGAGAACATAAAGCTTCCAAAAAAAGACTTCAAAGATAGGGATGAGCTACATGCACAAAGTTGTCATTTATTTTGAGGTCGGCCAAGCCCTATTTCCCTCCATGGAGTCTCCAGAGAAGCCTACATTAATGGACAAATTTTGTTTACCATTCATATGGTCTTTGAGCCTACGTGAAATTAGGAGATGTGTGTGGGACCGTGACTTGGACATTGGCCATTAAGCCAATGTTGTATTTTTAAATGTAGACAATTTTTATCATAATAAACATGCATACATATAATAAAATCGAGGCGATTTTTCGTCACAAATCGACTGTAGCACCGAGTTACCGTTTGAAAATGATAATGTCATCTTTATCCCATCATCTTTATTGCATTGAGCCCCCCCCCCCCCACTCCACTCAGTCCCAATACCCCGGCACCGCTCAGCCATTAGCCAACGTCACTGGGCCGGAGCCATTTTATGGTCAAGGAGCACTTCAATGGGAGCGCTCCCTGGGGGTGAGAAACCACCCATGTGGGGTTCAGCCCCGCTCAGCTGCATACGCTGCAGTTTACACTTTACCACTTTTCAGCTAAACGTCCCTTTTTATTTAGCCGCTCAGACTCTGCACGTGTGACTCAGCGGAAGCCCTGCACACAACATATATAAACGCAAAAGCCTTGATTTCCAGCACTTAGTCGACAATTGAATGGACAGCGGTGCTTCTGTTTCTGTTCCAGGCTTTCCCCAGGAACATTGATCAGGCATATTTACAGGCTGAGTAATTCAAGGTCATTAAACATCCTAAACCTCCCTCAAAGACTCAAGGGGGTAAAATGTCACAGTATCACATCTGGAGTCCTTCAGAAATAATGTGAAGCCTGGACACTGAAGTTTGTCGTAACTCTCATGCTCGCGATACATAAAAACAACTAATAATTACCAAACATTTACGTTATCAAACGGCGGCGTTTTATGGTGTGTGATCCCCCCCAGCGGTGGAACACAGCGTGCAGCTGTTCAGGTTCTGACTCCACCATCTGGCTGACACCACCAGCTGAGGGGGAGCTGCAGCGTCTCCATCAGTGAAGAAACTTCCTCTGCATCCTTGAAAATGATACTCAAGAACCCCAAAAACATCATCAAAACTCACCAGCTCAAGCAACATTTGGTTTGGAAGAGCACCAGAGAAAACCTGACTTGACTTTATTTGAATAAAATAATGCTTATAAATGCTTATGCTTTCGTACCGTACTTACCTGCATATATTATACCTGTGAAAAAGTCTCAATAGTTTCCATTGTACTGCCTCTTTTAGGTTTCTTGAAGGCTTAATTGTTCATTGCTGTGGCGTTGAACCGGAGCCACTTCCTGGATTACTGTTGGCGGATCAGCGGCACTAAGGCACGCCCCTCTGCTATTCGAGCCACAGCATATCATATCATATTACATATTAATGATTCATTATGCAAATATATACCTCTAGTAATTATGTTTATATAATGTAATATGATTATTATACTTCCTACAGCATTGTGATTATAATATTGATAATATTTGCATAATCATGATGATTCATTATTTTGATTCCTTTTACTATTATTACACACACACACACACACACACACACACACACAACACACACACACACACACACACACACACACACACACACACACACACACACACACACAAACACACACACACACATCATCCCAATCACCCATGTCCCCAAATCAATAATAAAAGCATCTAAACGTAGAATCATTCCTTCATCCTCGTCACCTCGCTCTGACAACCTGCGTATCCACATCCCGCCTTCCCTGGACCTTCCCTACCTCACTCCACGGAATACTCAATGCTGATTGGTCGATTTCCAGGGCCGGCCCATGCTTTTATGTGGCCCTAAGCGGCGGACATGGTTGCATGCATGCATGCACCGTGTGACCCGGCAGGGATCACACGGTGCAGTTTTGTTTTTTTTTCTTTCAATTACGAATCTGAGCAACATGAATGCATGATCTAAAATAAAGACAGCGTTTTTGTCTTGTTTCGTTTGCAGAGCAGGGAGGGAAATCTGGAGAAGCGGCGCAAACCTAGAGGAGTAGAGTGGAGAAGAGACGTCACACTCATCGTGTGGCCCCTACACTGATAGTGTGCCCCCCCCCCCAGCGCTTGTGGCCCACAACAACCGCAAAGAGTGCTGGTGCTACGGGCCGGCCCTGTCGATATCAGTGGTCAGTTATTTCTGAATGACGACCGTTGCCTCCAGTAACGACATCCCTCCTTTCCCCCCATGCAGCACTAGCTAGTGGCGCCATCTTGTGGCTCTCCGTAGAAACGACAATGCAAGACCTGAAGAGATGAATGCAGATATATTTATTATTGTTGTATTGTATTATATGTTTACAATTTATATTAATAGCAGTAAACAGGTTTATCATGCGTATGGAAAAGTCGTAGCTATAGGTTATTAACTCTAAGGAAAAGCAACCAAACTGACTGACTTTTGTCTCAGACGCTGGAAGCTCCTACGGGGAAAAATCGGAGACACTGGATCCACTGTCAAGTGAGCTCAATAGTCCAGCGAGCACTGACAGCTCGACAGAACACACAGATGTAGTTTTTACGCCGCGTGAAGCTTAATAATTAACATTCCGTTTCATCGAATGGGGGCATGAAGAAGTCAAAAAAACAAACATGGCACCCATTCGCGTGTACCGTATAGACCAATGCGTGGGGACTCCTGGCATGCAGACGGAAAATGTCATTTTTTTCTCAGGTTAAAGATAGCCTCGGTTTTGTTTGTTTGTTTAGTATAAATTTGTGTCAGTTTTGCTTCTTGTCAGCCTGGAGCTGTGGAGCGGAGCCGTCGGAGTCCCAACATGCTGCTGCTGCTGCTGCTGGTGGTGGCGGTGACACTCAGGGTGGGATCGCTCCCGCTCAGTTTGCACTTTCCTCTCAGTTGAACTAAGCCAGCTGTTTGTTTTCTCAAAACTTCCCTGTCTCACATATGCTGAGTTCATGACAGCAATAATACCTTTTTCTTCCACTATATGTGATACTTTTTTTTTCTCGTGTATTTATTTTTATACTCATTTATTTATTCTCTTTCTTGTTTGTTTTTACTCAATTTCCATTTTTAATTCATGTTGATCAATTGCATTTAATACATGTGTTTTAATATTTTATTTATGTTGTACAGATTTTTTCACTTACTTTCTTACAGATGCATTATTTATTTATTTATTGATTTACTAGGAATTTCTATTATCAGTTTAACAATTCAGGTATTTATTTGGACGTTTAATCGTTGATTTGTCAATCGATATGACGACATCAGAGAAAAAAAACCATGTATTTTCTTTGGTCTCCTAGAGGGAGATCGTCGGCCTGGGGACAAAATCAAAACACCTCCCCGTCCGTCCAACCAACCAACTGCAGTTGACTGAGTGTTGGCATTAACCGCGGTGAGTTTGATTAATACGCCTCCCTCCCCACACGGCGCTCTGGGGAGAAAAAGGAGGTGTAGCTGAAAACTAAACAGGGGTGGACACATTTCACGCTCGCCTAGAAGATAATGTAGAACCCCGGCTGGATGGTGGCAGGGATGGATGGATGGATGTATAAAGGGATGGATGGGTGGAGGGATAGCTGAATGGATGGAGAAGGGATGGATGGGTGGAGTGATGGATGGATGGATGGATGGATGTTTAAAGGGATGGCTGGGTGGAGCGATGGATGGATGGATAGATGGATGGAGGGATGATAGATGGATGGATGAAAGGAGGAATTTATGAAGTGATGGATGGGTGGAGGGATGGATGGATGAAGGGATGGATGGATGGGTGAATATATATAGGGATGAATGGAGGGAGGGGTGGATGGTGGATGGATGGATAAAGGGAAGGATGGATGGAGGGATGACAGATGAATGGAAGAAGGGATGGATGAATAAAGGGATGGATGGGTGGAGGGACGGACGGATGGATAGATGGATGTATAAAGGGATGAATGGGTGGATGTTTGGATGGATGGATGGATGGATAAAGGGATGGGTGGATGAAGGGATGGATGAAGGGATGGATGGATGGATGAAGGGATGGATGGGTGGAGAGATTGAGGTATGGATGGATGGATGAAGGGATAATGGAAGGATGGATGGATGGATGAAGGGATGGATTGGTGGAGAGATGGAGGAATGGATGCATGGCTCTGGGAGAGCAAGGTGTGCCTGCATTTGTCCTCCAACCTCATCCAGGATGTGTGGGTGAGCTGGTGGTGGTGGTGATGGTGGTGGTGGGGGTGAGTCCAGCGTCTCAAACTGGCCGTAATGGCCGCGCTGTGCTGGTGATTTGGTTTCCACCGCTCAGCATCTGCTTGCTATTGGGATCTAATTTGGGATCATTAGGCCCTGGTGCTGCTACAGGATGTCAAACATGGCAGCAGAAGCCTGGACGTTGTGAACTGAAAAGGGGGTCATCTTCTCCCCAAAAGAAAAAATGTTGAATGACCTCCACGCCGAAATAAAAATGCATTTTACATTTGGATTTATTTTGACTCTTGGATCGTGGTGCAAACAGCCATCTTCTGGTCAAGAGAGCTCTCAGATAGCTGCGTCAACAATAAAACAGGTTGTACTTCTATCTTACCATCGAAACAAATTTTATACCATCTCATTACACGGCTCTGTGGATACTGCATTCTGATTGGTCAATAACAGTTGGTAACCAGCGGCCAGTTATTCTGAATAATGACCGCTGGTCTGTTGATAATGACCGCTGTCACTTGACCACTTCTCTGGTTGGTTCCTGGTTTCCTCCTATCCCCCCGCCAACAAATCAACACCTGCACCGGGGTCCGTCACCGTCGTTACGCTACTGGTAGAATTATTTTTCTTAGCGGACGTTCATAAACCAGCCACACTACTTATATAATCATTTCAAATCAATGTATTATTTTATGGAGTAAGTAACAGTGTGTTGTGGGGTAATGTACGGTCAGCGGGTCATTATCCCAAAACAACCCACTGACTGAATGATACCGGCCCTGATCCCACCGTGGGGGAGCAGTGGCTTTAAGATAACGACCGGCTGACTGTACTTTATCTTTACCTTTAGAACATCTCAATATGCCCCTCGTCACCAGTATTATTAGGAGAAGAATCTTTAATCGTCACACGACACATCACACTACAACACATGTACACACACATTCACCCACACACACACACACACACACACACATGCACGTGCTTTGGATGGTGGTGAAATGTGGCCTCTGCACTTGACCCATATTATTATATATTATTGTTATGCACGGTAACTACACATACCTGGACCTGCCCAAATTGGTCTGTGAAAGTCCTATTCCCCGTTAACTCCTGTTTACAGACGGGTAAATGTATTTTCAGTTTTATTTGTCTCTTTCTTTACGGAAGCGTAAGAGTTCACACGAGAAAAAAACAAAAACATTTCCCATTTTTCCCAGTTTTTCCGAAGGAACGAGAAAAGCTTTCTTGAAAAAACTCCGCTCTCGGACTGGAGAGCCGCATTTGGTGGAGGCGAAGACGTCCCGTCTGTTTGGATTCATCCACTTTTATTCAGGTTGGAGTTCGAAGCATCGGGGAGACGCTGGTGTCTTTAGGTGGTGTCGACGGTGTTGTTGCCGGTTTGTGGGCTCGGCGCAGGCACCGCGACAGGGAAGCCGGGACGCTGCGGCGGGTCCATTGGACCGACATGGCTGCTTCACGTCCAGATAGAAGATGATCCTCAGAAAGGAACGAGAGCTTCTCTCTGAAGTGAGTCCATCACGCTTCCCTGCTCGTTCACTTGCACTGTTCCGTCACGTGGTGCTGCTGTAACGCCTGAATGTGGCCCCTGTTGGTGTCACCTGTCTCTTTAACGAGCCACGCCCCTGGGAATAAATGTGCTGCGTGGGATATGTGGCACTATCGATGACCAATCGAACTAAAAAAAAACATGTTGATGAGACGCGGAGACTTTTTTTTTGTTTGTTTCTGGCATGTTATTGCATACCTCCAGGATGGTAAGTAACTTCAAAGAAGTAACTTTAAACATCAGAAGGAAAGAAAGGAGGCATACCTTCCCCGAAATCAAATGATGCCATGAAGTCGATACTACAGGTGCTCCAAGGGTTAATAACGGCAACTAAAAGGATGTGACGCGGTGGCACTGTTCCTTATTCATCAGATATCTTTAATTCATACGTTTATAAAATTCCCAAAGCTCCTCGCTTGCATTAGCTTTGATTAACTGCCACCCCCCCCCCCCCCCCAAAAACAAAACAAAACAATGAAAGTCATATTTCACATCCCTTCACAGTAAAAGTGTCTTATTTTACCTTATTGGACCACGTGACGTGATGAAACACCACTTGCATCCTTCCCCTGAGTGTGTGTTTGTGTGTGTGTGTGTGTGTGTGTGTGTGTGTGTGTGTGTGTGTGTGTGCGTGTGTGTGTGTATGTGTGTGTGTGTGTGTGTGTTTGCGTGTGTGTGTGTGTGTGTGTGTGAGTGTGTGTGTGTGCGTGCGTGTGTGTATTTGTGTGTGTGTGTATGTGTGTATGAGTGTGCGTGTGCGTATGTGTGCGTGTGTGTGAGTGTGCGTGTGGGTGTGTGTGTGTGTATATGTGTGTGTGTGTGTGTGTGTGTGTGTGTGTGTGTGTGTGTGTGTGTGTGTGTGTGTGAGTGTGTGTGTGTGCTTGCGTGTAGGTATTTGTGTGTGTGTGTCTGTGTGTGTATGTGAGTGTGTGTGTGTGTGTGTGTGTGTGTGTGTGCGTGTGTGTGTGTGTGTGTGTGTGTGTGTGTGTGTGTGTGTGTGTGTGTGTGTGTGTGTGTGTGTGCATGTGTGTGTGTGTGCGTGCGTCTGTGTGTGTGTGAACATCTGCAGGAGGTTCTCGTGAGCTTCAGAGCTCCGTGGCCCCTGCGCTCCCTCCGTGGCCCCTGTGGAAAGGGGCGGCTGCCAGGATGAGGGATGGCGTCCAGGGCCTTGATTATTAGGATTAATTGCCTTTTAGCCGCGCGGTGGAGCAGCATTAGCAGGGTAAAGCAAGGTGGAAATAATGAGATGCCCACCACAAATTAGCCAGGTTTTCCCTTTTAAAGAGACGTCCAAAAAGGGTTGATGAAATCAAATTTAAAAAAGCTTTATTTTATAAAGACTACAAGGGTTTGAAATGTGACATGGAGAGATAATGTTGCCAAACTGTTGTTTACATGGTGAACACGTTACAATAACACTGACGTCATCAAGCCATATTTTACTTATTTATTGTTTATTTGGGGATTATTTTTATTCTTTATTGTACATTTTGGGGTTCATTCTTTGTATACGTTTAAGTTTTTCTTGGTTATTGTTTATTTTTTGTGTTTTACATAAACATATGTGTTTATGTTTTATGACGCCTATTTCAAGTTCATTTTAGATTTTGTTTTCATTGTTTTGTTTTTGTTTTTTTGATGTATTTTATGTTGACATTTTTGTTCATTGTTGTTTTTTGAATTTTGCGTTTTTAATTTTTGATATCTATCATCTATCTATTCACTTATCAATCAATCTATCAATCAATCTTTTGATCAATCAATGCCTATCTACCCGCCCATCCAAATTTTTTTAAGTATTTGCTTCTTGTCTACATCTCTATTATTTATCATTACATAACACATTTCTTACTGTATACATGCGTAGTAAAGATACTTTCTTTCTTCTCTAACCTTTTAGCGGTACAGTTATCCTCGTGAACAGCCACCAGCCTCTGTTTCGAGAATTAACCTGGAACCTGAAAAGATGAATTATTCATTCATTATCAGTTTCATAACAAACCAATTTTTGAGTCATGTGACGAATAATTTTTTAATTGATTAACTGTTTCACTTTTTTTTGTGTGTACTGTTTATGTATAGACTGTATATATATATATATGAATGTCATAAAAACAGGTGTAAAGTTACCGAATGCTTTCAAAGTCAACACAGTGAAGTTCCAAATGGATGTCTCTCCTTGCAGTCAAAACATCCAAACAGCTGTCACTTGCTGGCACATCCATTTATCATTATTAGGTAATAAGTGGGGAATAGCCCCCGAAAACACCTCTGGTACCTTTATGTACTCTGCAGGAGAGTGCCGCAGATAACAGATGAGGCTGCACCCAACGTCAAATTAAATGACCTTTTTTTTTATTTGCCTTCCATACGCGCTGCACGTGACGCACGGGGGTTAACCCCGCTACGTCGCTAAAGCTAATCTCTGAACCCCTTCTCACAATGTCTACAAAACTTCTGCCACGATGATGGAATATCCGTCGGCGAGATGTCATTAACTGGAATCTTTATATTATTATTAATATTATTTTATTATTACGATTAAAGCCAATTGAGGATACTGGGCAAGTCTGACTTCTGGGGCTCAAGCACCGAGTGCAGTTCTCCTCAGACCTGGGAGGGTAACAAGAGCAGAAAGCAACGTCAGCGTCCCTTCCCTACGCCCGGTCCATCCCAGCGGCTTAGTGAACACTCTCAGTGACGCACTTGTGAGGCGAGGTTCCTCCATCCTCCTCCGTCCTCCTCCGTCCTCCTCCGTCCATTCACGTTTCTCCTGAAAATGTGTCCACCGTCGTCACTTGGTTTTCCCAGGCTGCTCGAGAGCTGCACCCTCTTTTGGTTTTGTTTTTTGATCTGAAAGCAGATGAGGGTCGTGGTGTTTATAATAACATAAGACAAAATGTCTCACATAATGATGACACCTGAGTTTCTATATTTCCCTGGATTTATATTTTAATAAGGGCGTAACTTATACAGTACATCTGAGGTAATAACTTGCCGTTGCTGTCGGCGCAACATGGATTTCAGAACAGATAGCTGTACCTGGAATTAATTCACAGTTCTGCAGAATACTCCATTCTGATTGGTCAACAGCAAACCACGGTCCGTTATTTCTGAATACTGACCACTGTCTGTCAATAATCACCGTTAACCACCGGCAACCAACTTTCCTGTGTTCCAATTTCACATTAATAACTACAGATACGTTCGTCACATGTACAGTAGGGCAAACCTTTTTATTTTGTAGCTGGAAGAGTTGCAGCAGCCATGTTGCTTTGCGGTGTTACCGTAGCTATGTCGTCCGTGACTGTTTTTCATTCTAGTTGTGAAATAATTTCAAATCAAAATCAGGAGGCGTAGTGAGAAGCAGGATGACGCGCAGCCAGACGCTCGTTATCACAAAACAAACCCCGGCCGGGCGACCGGGACGCCAACAGGAAGCTGAAAAGTTTCTTATTGACATCAAATTTGATTTAATTGTACTTGGTGCTCCAAGTTCCGGAAAAAAATTGACATAATTATCTTATGTTCGTTTCATATACGTGAGTCCTTCATCGAGCCTTCTGAGCTGAACTGAGCTGCGAGAAAGGCAGGGCGTGGCCTCCTCACCTCCACCTTGGAGGTTATGAGGAGCCTTGATTTGTTCCCGGGCGTGGACCACATGTATCTCTTTCTATTTATATCCTGATTTGTTTCCTGTATCCTCTTGGTATTTTTTTTCCGGGCAACGCCGGGCCTCCCCGCCGCCTCCCCTCTCGCCGCGGAAATGCCGCGGCTGGAGCGGCGCCGTCGGAGAGGGAAAGCAGCCTTTCATCGCGGTGCCTGGTTTCACGCAGCACGTGGCCCCGGGTGGAAACACTGGGCCGTGGCCCCCGCGGAGCTTCCCGACGTGAACAAATCGGCGCTTCGGGAAAATATTTGTCCGTCGTTGACTTTCGGTGGAAGCCGGGAGGTAGGGAGGGAAATAGTTTTCAACTTGTTTGTCGTCTAAAAAAAATCTCGCCCCCTGTGGCGTCTTTTTCTCCTTCGTGCTTTCAATAATAGTGACGGGTTCAAATGGCAAATTGCGCTTTTTTTTTTTTTCCCCTGATTTTCCGCACAATGTGATATATGGAAAATGAAGGTATAAGGAGACATACAGAATATCTGTGTGTGCGTGAGTGCATGTGTGCATGTGTGTGTGTGTGTGTGTGTACGTACTCTTCATTGTACTGCTGGAGGTGGCCGGTCGCGGTGGCGAAACCAACGCGTCGCAAGACCCTCAGGACCAGATTTACCATTTCAAAGAAGGCCTGTTTTTCTAAAGTTTACACACACACACACACACACACACACACAGACACAAACAGACACACACAGACGCACACAGACGTGCACACAGACGAGCGTCCGCCCACCCACACGCCGCTTCCCCAGCTTGTGGACGTGCGACGTGGGCTGCGGCAGACTTGCGGGAACAGATGGAGGAGGAAGCGGCAGTAAAATAAAATAAAGTTAAAGTGGAACAGAATGACGGTGCGAGTGGCGTGGCCGCCCTTTGTTTGCCAGGAAGGTGATCCTCAGCAGCTGGGGATGATGGAACGCATGATTAAAATTACCAGAGGGAATGATTAATATCTCCTTAAAGCGCACACTTCCAGCATATCAATCATCTCATTACGCTGGAAAAGTTAATTGTGTGAGGGGAGGGTTGGGCGCCCCTGAACCGCGGAGAAGCCGCCCGCCCTGCGACATGTTTACTTTATACACACACAGCGCACCCCAAAACTCCATCAGTTTCAGGTGTTTTTTAAAAGTGAAACACACACACACACACACACACACACACACACACACACACACACACACACAAACACACACACACACACACACACACACTCACACACACACACCTCACAGCAGAAGGATGGTTAGGTAATGACCTGAACCGATCAATAACTCACAGAACTTTTCAATAACAGGAGGAACAGCTGTACTTTGGCAACGCAGGGTGGAACGCAGCACAAAGTAAACTTTTTGGGCTGTGTTGGTGCACGTTATGGAGGCAAGGCAGGTTGAAAAATCAATCGATTATCGATTATAAAAATCCATTTTAATACCTAACACACAGGGAAGAATAGCTTTGTTCTCATATTACTGTCCGGATAAGATAAAATAGTGTAAAGCTTTAGTAATACCCAATGAGAAGATTGCTAGTGAGACCAAAATGCACAGGTGGCAGTTACTCTAAAGTAAGTACCAATATCTATATTAATTAAGATAATATCATACATTTTTTACTCGTATTATACTATTATACTATATATATATTTATATATATATTTTTTTTCTTTCTTTATTTATTTGTTTGTTTGTTTGTTTGTTTGTTTGTTTGTTTATTTTTTATTTAATGCCAAACAGCAATGTTGCAAAAGCAGTTGTCCGGTTGCATTAAGAACATTTCCCTGCCGACTCATCTTATTTTCTGTAACATGTGTGTGATTTGAAGAAACAGACATCAACATTAAGGAAGGATTACAGAAATAGGGTATTGACAACATTTACGCCCTATTTAAGTGTGTGCACACACGTGCATGTGTGTGTGTGTGTGTGTGTGTGTGCGTGTGTGTGTGTGTGTGTATGCTTAAACTGTACAACCATGTTTGTCATATATATATAAATATATACATACTGTATATACTGTATATGCTGTATATATTTATTACATGGCTTTGTGAAGTACTCAAATCTGATTCTTGTCAATAGCTGCAATTAGTGGTCAGTTGTTTCTGAATAATGTGGATGTCCAATGGAAGGTTGGGTGAGTGTTGCAGGAGGGAAAGGAGTGTTGCAGAAGTGTTAGAACTGTTGCGGGAGGGTAAGGAGGGTTGCGGGAGGGTTAGGAGTGTTGTGGGAGGGTTAGCAGGGTTGCAGGTGGGTTAGGAGTGTTGCAGGAGGGTTAGGAGGGTTAGGAGTGTTGCGGGAGAATTAAAAGGGTTGAAGGAGGGTTAGGAGGATTGCGGGACGGGAAGGAGTGTTGCGGGAGGGTAAGGAGGGTTGCGGGAGGGTTAGGAGTGTTGTGGGAAGGGTAGGGAGGGTTGCGGGAGGGTTAGGAGTGTTGTGGGAAGGGTAAGGAGGGTTGCGGGAGGGTAAGGAGGGTTGCGGGAGGGTTAGGAGTGTTGTGGGAGGGTTAGCAGGGTTGCAGGTGGGTTAGGAGTGTTGCAGGAGGGTTAGGAGTGTTACGGGAGAATTAAGAGGATTGAAGGAGGGTTAGGAGGATTGCGGGACGGTTAGAAGTGTTGCGGGAGGGTTAGGAGGGTTGCGGGAGGGTTAGGAGGGCTGCGGGAGGGTTAGGAGGGTTGCGGGAGGGTAAGGAGGGTTGCGGGAGGGTTAGGAGTGTTGTGGGAGGGTTAGCAGGGTTGCAGGGGGATTAGGAGTGTTACAGGAGGGTTAGGAGCATTGCAGAAGGGTTAGGATGGTTAGGAGTGTTGCGGGAGAATTCAAAGGGTTGAAGGAGGGTTAGGAGGCTTGCGGGACGGTTAGGAGTGTTGCGGGAGGGTAAGGAGGGTTGCGGGAGGGTTAGGAGTGTTGTGGGAAGGGTAGGGAGGGTTTCGGGAGGGTTAGGAGTGTTGTTAGAAGGGTAAGGAGGGTTGCGGGAGGGTTAGGAGTGTTGTGGGAGGGTTAGCAGGGTTGCAGGTGGGTTAGGAGTGTTGCAGGAGGGTTAGGAGTGTTACGGGAGAATTAAGAGGATTGAAGGAGGGTTAGGAGGATTGCGGGACGGTTAGAAGTGTTGCGGGAGGGTTAGGAGGGTTACGGGAGGGTTAGGAGGGCTGCGGGAGGGTTAGGAGGGTTGCGGGAGGGTAAGGAGGGTTGCGGGAGGGTTAGGAGTGTTGTGGGAGGGTTAGCAGGGTTGCAGGGGGATTAGGAGTGTTACAGGAGGGTTAGGAGCATTGCAGAAGGGTTAGGATGGTTAGGAGTGTTGCGGGAGAATTCAAAGGGTTGAAGGAGGGTTAGGAGGCTTGCGGGACGGTTAGGAGTGTTGCGGGAGGGTAAGGAGGGTTGCGGGAGGGTTAGGAGTGTTGTGGGAAGGGTAGGGAGGGTTTCGGGAGGGTTAGGAGTGTTGTTAGAAGGGTAAGGAGGGTTGCGGGAGGGTTAGGAGGGTTGCAGGAGGGTTAGGAGGGTTGCAGGAGGGTTAGGAGTATTGCAGGATGGTTAGGAGCATTGCAGGAGGCTTAGGAGGGTTAGTAGGGTTAGAAGCGTTGCAGGAGGGTAAGGAGGGTTAGCAGGGTTCTTGGAGGGATTGAAGTGTTTAATGTGGATGTCCAATGGAAGGTTGGGTGAGTGTTGCAGGAGGGTTAGGAGTGTTGCAGAAAGGTTAGGAGGGTTGCAGGAGGGTTAGAAGTGTTGCGGGAGGGTTAGGAGGGTTGCGGGAGGGTTAGGAGAGTTGCGGGAGGGTTAGGAGGGCTGTGGGAGGGTTAGGAGAGTTGCAGGAGGGTAAGGAGGGTTGCGGGAGGGTTAGGAGGGTTGCGGGAGGGTTAGGAGGGCTGTGGGAGGGTTAGGAAGGTTGCGGAAGGGTTAGGAGGATTGGTACATCCCACTTGCCCCCTCCGTTCTGCGTTCTCCCGGTAGGGGAGGGTGTCCACTGTCTTTCGGCAAGCCAGGGGTAGTGGCCGTCTAGCCCTCCAAAGGCCCTTGAAATGGAACATTTTCAGATGCAGACTCAAACTGAGTGGCAGAAGAAAATTCCCACAATGCTTTGCAAAGTGAGGCAGTGAATGATGTTTCGTGAGTAACAGTACAGCTATTTCCATGTCCCGTGTTTGAAGCTTGAAAAATAATCCAGCAGCGTCATTCTGATTACAGCCCGTGCAACACCACACCACACCTGGTGCTGGCATCAGACAGAAACGTCTGTCCTGATCTGAATGCCTCAAGCCTGGTCACTGGTATGTGCCATCCTTGGCTTCTGATGATGTAGCCAGCGCTTTCCCCTTTCCTAGGTAAAGATTTCAACCCCTTCTCCTTCTGTCTAAAGGGTCACTACTCAGTCAAGGGCACTCCAAAACTAGGGGTAGGGCAAAGTGAAGGGAATTGGTATTGGGCTGGTGGAAGGTTAGGTGGTGGCCAATGAAGGGTTAGGTGAGGACTGCTGGAGGGTTAAGTGAGGGCAATTGGTGGATTGGATGATGGCCGCTAGAGGGTTAGGTGATGGCGGTTGGATGGTTATGCGAGGGCCACTGGCTTATCTAATGATAAGGGCAGCTAGAGACTTTCTTACCTGAGGGCCACTGGAAGGTTAGGTTAGGGCCACTGGAGGGTTGGGTGAGAGCTGCTAGAAGGCTCGGTTAGGGCCACTGGAGGGTTAGGTGAGGGCCGCTAGAAGGTTAGGTTAGGGCCATTGGAGGGTTAGGTGAGGGCCACTGGATAGTTAGGTGTGGCTGCTGGGGGGTTTGGTGTGGGTTGCTGGAGTGTTAGGTGCCGGCCATTGGAGGTTCTAGAGCCGGCGGTGGCCCAGGGTGCCCTTGCCAATGCCTTCCCTTCCCCTCGCTGCCAGTGTGTCCTCCTCTTTGCCCTCTCTGCTCCGCTGCACCGCCTCCCTCCATCCCCTTCCTCCATCCCCCTCTCCATCCACCCATCCACCCGTCCCTGCGTGCCTACGCTGCCTGGGCCAGCTGCTCCCACTTCATCTTCGGCAGCGTCACCGGGCGGGGGTATTAATCATGTTTTTCGAGGGGGACACTCCGCTATTTATCTCCCTGACACTTCTAGCATTCAGAGGCCCGTTGCCGGGCACAGCCCATTGAGTAGTAAGATTACACATTACTGCGCTCCATTGCTTCTGCCTGCCCTCTCCATTGACTGGCTGTTCAACGGTGGCATCGGGCCTTTTTTTCCACGATCAGAACATATTTTATGCCTTACATGTATGAAAAAAACACTTTCCTGGTCTGTTCTGTTACTTCTCCCCTTCTAAGATAATTCCCTTTGGGTTTATTTGTTTCCATGAAACTGGATGAACAGATCACAGTCCCGTCCTTGTATCGAGTATTTTATAAATTAACACACAGCTTCTATAACTTGGCACATTATATGGCATCATATACTGCCTATTTCATTTCATAAAATGTAGGAGAGAATCCTTTGGGCCTGAAGTAATCCGAGCTGTGGAGGTTTTTTTTTTCTTTTTTTTAGACCAACCAAATTACAGTGAGGATGAAAATGCACATCTTGGGCTTGGAGAAAACAGGAAGCTGCTGCATTGGCTGATCTCCAGTCCTAATGGTGTGATGGGAAATGTTTGAATGAATGAGAGATAGAGGGATTCCTCCCCCCCGGGGGATCCCCTTCGGTTTTTTAGTACATTTCTGAATAGAATGGAGTGTCAAATAACTCCCCCTCTCTCCCCGAAAATGGAAGCTAAAAGTCCCTTGAATTCCGGCCAAATAGCAAATCAAATATGTGTTCAGAAAGGAAGTGAACATTTATAGAAAAATAGAGTTAAATGCACCCTAGACCCCCCTGCCCTGTATGCATCCCTCCATCCTCTCATCTCCACCTCCCCCACCCACTTCCCCACTCTCCCACACAGATCACAACAGGCTTCCGGACGAAAAACAGCTACACGGTTTTGGATCGTACCAAACACATTCTAAATAGAAATAATTAATGGTTCATAAATGAAGGGAAAAAATATCTGTGTAAATATTTGGTTTTCCTCTTTCACTTATTCCTTTCCCCAATTACACTACCATACCAATGCATATACAACATTAACACAAACAAAAACACTAACAAATTGTGCATCCACCCTGAGCAACAGTTGAGATGCTTGCTGTGTTTACAAATATGTATGGCTTGATTTTTTTATACTCTAGGCATAGTTTAGAGTATAAACACACACTCTACATAGTTTTTATAATTATTATTATTATTATTATTACTATTATTATTATTATTATTATTATTATTATCATGTACAGAAAAATTCCAATATTCATATTTATACATACATATAGGCTTTTTTGTTCATATTTTTTATTTATATTTTTCCGGTGTATTGAGCACATTTTGTTTGTATATTGCCTATTTTCTGTGTTTTGTTTTGACTATCCCCAAGACAAATGTACTTTGCCCAATAGTGCAAGGATCAACCGTCTGATTCTGTGAAGAAATTCATCACATGATGATCAATTTCATTTGCAATACTTTGCCTCAACAAACCTTTGTTTTTGTTTTTTTTACACCCGTACGTGTAATAGCTTGAACCCTCGGCCCCCAGATGTTTAGTGCGGGTGGAGGCCGCTCCCTCCCTCCTTGGGCCCCCACTGCCACTCGCTGTGCTAATACCAGGCGGGAAATGGCAGCATCAAGGCTGCAGGGCTAATGTCTGGCTACACCGCCTGTAATTGGTGGCCAGGAGTGTGCTGTCAGTGTGTGTGTGTGTGTGTGTTTGGTGTGTGTGTGTGTGTGTGTGTGTGTGTGTGTGTGTGTGTGTGTGTGTGTGTGTGTGTGTGTGTGTGTGTCCATGTGTGTGTGTGTGTCTGCTGTAGGGGGTAGAGGAGCTTAATAAAGAGATGATATGGCATCTAGAGGATAAATTCAGCGGAGGATTGAAGAAAAGGGCATTATGATTCCAAATGTTCATAGTTTTTTTATTTGAGCGTGTCCATCCATGGGTGTGTGTGTGTATGTGCATTTGTGTGTGTGTGTGCGTGTGTATGTTTGTGTGTGTGTGTGTGTGTGTGTGTGTGTGTGTGTGTGTGTGTGTGTGTGTGTGTGTGTGGCATAGACATGGCATAGACACCACCAGTGTCTATGCCATGTAGGCTCTTTTCTATACATCGTGGCTCTCAGAGGAAAAGACTCAAATACTTTGAACATGGATCGCAAGGCCGTGCATGACGAGCGGCCATGACATGAATTTAACTTCAAATAGTGTGCATGTGAGAGCATGCACGTGCAACAATGTGTTCAGTGTGTTTTCACTTCTGTGATTTTGATGATAATTAGATGGATTGATAATTGTTTTTATTCATTCTTGTTATTATTTTGTATAACACAATACTGTATATTTACAGTATATATATATATATATATATATATATATATATATATATATATGTTTGTGTGTGTAATAAGACAGATAGTTAGATGGATAGATGACAGATGGATAGATAGATAGATAGATAGATAGACAGACAGACAGACAGACAGACAGACAGACAGATAGATAGATAGATAGATAGATAGATGTCTTTCTGTGTATTTGCATGTGTGCGTGTGTGCGTGTGTGTGTGTGTGTGTGTGTGTGTGTGTGTGTGTGCATGTGTGCATGTGTGTGTGTTCGTGTGTGTGGGTGTGTGCGTTGGCCACCAGCTCTAATGACAGGGTATGTGTTATGTTGGGAACTCAGACACATGTTCACCTTTCTTTTGATGAGCAGAGATGGAGAGCAGAAGAAAGAGGGGGACAGAGTTTGGACCCCAGCTTCACCAAAGGCAGTAAAGATGAAAAGATGAAGGCAAGGGAGGGAAGGAGATGGGGACTGCGGCCCCGTCACGGCCGCCCGAGTGGCGCACTCATCTGCTGTAATTCGGGGCATTAGTGCCCGGCAGGATGAGCGCTGTGGAGGTTGTTACAGACTTTGTGCTGCTGCTGGGGCGGCTTTCATGTGTCTCACACTGTGCTTTGTTGTGGGAGAGTTCACACAGAGACTGATACACTGTACACCGAGTGCTAGGACAACACACAATGTACCAACACATACTGTAGCAAAACAACACGAGAACAATAACAAAAACAAAATACTAATAATACTAATAATACTAATAATACT
>NC_137201.1:31378862-31453862 GCF_960531495.2 Zeus faber
GGTTAGGGTTAGGGTTAGGGTTAGGGTTAGGGTTAGGGTTAGGGTTAGGGTTAGGGTTAGGGTTAGGGTTAGGGCTAGCATTTGGGTTAGGGTTAGGGTTAGGGTTAGGGATAGGGTCACGGTTAGGGTTCGGGTTAGGGGTAGGTTTTGGTTTAGTGCTAGGGATCGGGTGAGTGTTAGGGTTAGGGTTAGTGTTTGGGTTAGGGTTAGGGTTAGGGTTAGGGTTAGGGTTAGAGTGAGGGTTAGGATGACTGTTAGGGTTTGGGTTAGGGTTAGGGTTAGGGTTAGGATTAGGGTTAGGGTTAGGGTTAGGGTAAGGGTTAGGGTTAGGGTGAGGGTTAGGTGAGGGTTAAGGTTATGGGTAGGTTTTATCAGGAACCAAAGAAAGTGTAAGGGTTAGGGTTTGGGTTAGGGTTGGGGTTACGGTTATGGTTAGGGTTAGGTTTATGGTTTGGGTTAGGGTGAGGGTTAGGGTTAGGGTTAGGGTTAGCATTAGGGTTAGGGTTAGTGTTAGTGTCAGGGTAAGGGTTAGGGTTAGGTTTAGGGTTAGGGTTAAGGTTACGGTTAGGGTTTGGGTTATGGGTAGGTTTTATCAGGAAGCAAAGACAGTGTTAGGGTTGGGGTTAGGGTTAGGGTTAGGGGTTAGGGTTAGGGTTAGGGTTAGGGTTAGAGTTAGGGATACGGCTAGCATTTGGGTTAGGGTTAGGGTTACGGTTAGGGTTCGGGTTAGGGGTAGGTTTAGGTTTAGTGCTAGGGATCGGGTAAGTGTTAGGGTTAGGGTTAGGGTTTGGGTTAGGGTTAGGGTTAGGGTTAGGGTTAGGGTTAGAGTGAGGTTTAGGTTGAGGGTTAGGGTTTGGGTTAGGGTTAGGGTTAGGGTTAGGATTAGGGTTAGGCTTAGGGTTAGGGTTAGGGTTAGGGTTAGGGTTAGGGTTAGGTGAGGGTTAGGGTTATGGGTAGGTTTTATCAGGAACCAAAGAAAGTGTAAGGGTTAGGGTTTGGGTTAGGGTTTGGGTTACGGTTATGGTTAGGGATAGGGTTATGGTTAGGGTTAGGGTGAGGATTAGGGTTAGGGTTAACATTAGGGTTAGTGTTAGTGTGAGGGTAAGGGTTAGTGTTTGGGTTAGGGTTAGGGTTAGGGTTATGGTTAGGGTTCGGGTAATGGTTAGGGTTAGGTTTAGGGTTAGGGTTACGGTTACGGTTCGGGTTAGGGTTATGGGTAGATTTATCAGGAAGCAAAGAAAGTGTTAGGGTTTGGGTTAGGGTTAGGGTTAGGGTTAGGGTTAGGGTTAGGGTAAGGGGTTTGGGTAAGGGTTAGGGTTAGAGTGAGGGATAGGATGAGGGTAACGGTTTGGGTTAGGGTTAGGGTTAGGATTAGGGTTAGGGTTAGGGTTAGGGTGAGGGTTAGAGTTTGGGTTAGGGTTAGGGTTAGGGTTAGGGTTAGGGTTAGGTTTAGGGTTAGGGTTAGGGTTAGGGTTAGGGTTTACGGTTATGGTTAGGGTTAGGGTTAGGGTTAGGGTTAGCATTAGGGTTAGGGTTAGTGTTAGTGTGAGGGTAAGGGTTAGGGTAAGGGTTAGCATAAAGGGTTAGGGTTTGGTGTTAGGGTTAGGGTTAGGGTTAGGGTTAGGGTTAGGGTTAGGGATAGGGTCACGGTTAGGGTTTGGGTTAGGGGTAGGTTTTGGTTTAGTGCTAGGGATCGGGTGAGTGTTAGGGTTAGGGTTAGGGTTTGGGTTAGGGTTAGGGTTAGGGTTAGGGTTAGGGTTAGAGTGAGGGTTAGGATGACGGTTAGGGTTTGGGTTAGGGTTAGGGTTAGGGTTAGGATTAGGGTTAGGGTTAGGGTTAGGGTTAGGGTTAGGGTTAGGGTGAGGGTTAGGTGAGGGTTAGGGTTATGGGTAGGTTTTATCAGGAACCAAAGAAAGTGTAAGGGTTAGGGTTTGGGTTAGGGTTGGGGTTACGGTTATGGTTAGGGTTAGGTTTATGGTTTGGGTTAGGGTGAGGGTTAGGGTTAGGGTTAGCATTAGGGTTAGGGTTAGTGTTAGTGTCAGGGTAAGGGTTAGGGTTAGGTTTAGGGTTAGGGTTAAGGTTACGGTTAGGGTTTGGGTTATGGGTAGGTTTTTTCAGGAAGCAAAGAAAGTGTTAGGGATAGGGGTAGGTTTGGGGTTAGGGGTTAGGGTTAGGGTTTGGGTTAGGGTTAGGGTTAGGGTTACGGTTAGGGTTTGGGTTATGGGTAGGTTTTATCAGGAAGCAAAGACAGTGTTAGGGTTGGGGTTAGGGTTAGGGTTAGGGGTTAGGGTTAGGGTTAGGGATAGGGTTAGGGTTAGGGATAGGGCTAGCATTTCGGTTAGGGTTAGGGTTACGGTTAGGGTTCGGGTTAGGGGTAGGTTTAGGTTTAGTGCTAGGGATCGGGTAAGTGTTAGGGTTAGGGTTAGGGTTTGGGTTAGGTTAGGGTTAGGGTTAGGGTTAGAGTGAGGTTTAGGATGAGGGTTAGGGTTTGGGTTAGGGTTAGGGTTAGGGTTAGGATTAGGGTTAGGCTTAGGGTTAGGGTTAGGGTTAGGGTTAGGGTTGGGGTTAGGGTTAGGTGAGGGTTAGGGTTATGGGTAGGTTTTATCAGGAACCAAAGAAAGTGTAAGGGTTAGGGTTTGGGTTAGGGTTGGGGTTACGGTTATGGTTAGGGATAGGGTTATGGTTAGGGTTAGGGTGAGGATTAGGGTTAGGGTTAGCATTAGGGTTAGTGTTAGTGTGAGGGCAAGGGTTAGGGTTTGGGTTAGGGTTAGGGTTAGGGTTATGGTTAGGGTTCGGGTAATGGTTAGGGTTAGGTTTAGGGTTAGGGTTACGGTTACGGTTCGGGTTAGGGTTATGGGTAGATTTATCAGGAAGCAAAGAAAGTGTTAGGGTTAGGGTTAGGGTTAGGGTTAGGGTTAGGGTTAGGGTTAGGGTAAGGGGTTTGGGTAAGGGTTAGGGTTAGAGTGAGGGATAGGATGAGGGTAACGGTTTGGGTTAGGGTTAGGGTTAGGATTAGGGTTTGGGTTAGGGTTAGGGTTAGGGTTAGGGTTAGGGTTAGGGTTAGGGTTTAGGGTTAGGGTTAGGGTTAGAGTGAGGGTTAGGATGAGGGTTAGAGTTTGGGTTAGGGTTAGGGTTAGGGTTAGGGTTAGGGTTAGGGTTAGGGTTAGGTTTAGGGTAAGGGTTAGGGTTAGGGTTAGGGTTTACGGTTATGGTTAGGGTTAGGGTTAGGGTTAGGGTTAGCATTAGGGTTAGGGTTAGTGTTTGTGTGAGGGTAAGGGTTAGGGTAAGGGTTAGCATAAAGGGTTAGGGTTTGGTGTTAGGGTTAGGGTTCAGGTTAGGGTTAGGGTTAGGTTTAAGGTTAGGGTTAGGGTTAGGGTTAGGGTTAGGGTTAAGGTTAGGTTTGATGTTCTTGTGTTTGACGTACATGGGCCAGACGTGACCGTCAAACAGCCCGGGCGGGTCTCGCACAGTGTAATTCCTTGAGCACCTCATCTTTTTGCATTCTTCATATGGGATGGAAATAAAATAGCGTTGGTTCAGTACCTCGATCAAAGGTCCGTAGGTGTAAAGCAGTCTCTGTCCATAAATTCTGACAGTGATATTAATGGGTTTTACAATTTGTAGAATTTACTCTGGTGCGTGTCACTTGTCCTCAGAAGTATATATATTTATGACATTTAATCCAATGCACTTTATTTAATCCAATTGTCTTCTGGTAATACTTTATCCGAATTATTTTCAAACATAATTAAGGTTAATAAAGTAATACCTGTCACTGTGAAATTTTGTATGGTTCTTGTTATTACTAGCTACAATTCAGTAACACTGTAAAAATATAGATTGAAATTCTATAAATTCTGAAGGCGATGTTTTCTTGTTTATTCTTTTTTATAACTCACCCTGTTGCATGTCGGATTACTAACAAAATTAATGAAGTAAAAACGTTATGTTACTCTGCATTTCAAAGGCAACACCTACCTTGTGTTTAACGACAATTATTTCTTAGCTTCTGTGCTTCTGCATTATGTACAGTCTGTCAGAGTTTGTGTCTTATATTCCTTTAGTTAAAGTCCAATCGAATAGCCCAGTGGGCCGATTGAATATCTGGGGTATTTACTAATGCAAGGTCTGATGTCGGGCAGCCATTTAGCGTTGTAGTTGTACACATGCGTGATCTGATTACACGTGACGCAATGACACGCTTGTCTGTGACCAATCAAAAGTCTGCCATGCTAGCACAGGACCGTTGTGGAGATGAGAAACACAGCATATTTTAATAACTTCTCCTTCAAAGATTAACCGAATTGGATCACATTTGGACAACTACGTGTCGGAACCGCCCTGGATAAAAATCACATTTATCGTGTCAGTGGGTTTATTGGTTCCATGACATCGATACCCCACTGATAATAATATTAATAAAAATAATAATCTTCTTCTTCTTCTTTTTCTACTACTACTACTACTACTACTACTACTACTACTACTACTACTACTACTAATAATAATAATAATAATTATTATTATTATTATATTATTATTACTATATAATGATAACAATAATGATAAATACAGCAATAATAATAATAATAATAATAATAATAATAATAATAATAATAATAATAATACATTTTAAAAATCTATCCGTCTGTCCGTCTGTCTGTCTGTCTCTCTGTCTGTCTATTTGTCTGTCGGTCTGTCTGTCTATCTATCTATCTAAATATATATAGGACATTTACATTAAAAAATTATAGTTTTTTCCCTTAAATCCATAGAACCTGTGTCCTGATTGAACCCTCAGATGATGTTGAGCTCTCCATCCTTCTGTATGCTTCGTTGTGACCTCAATAGTAATGAGTGGTGGCGGCCGTAATCACGTGTTATCATGATGAATCACCCCTTTCTGATGTTGATTCCTCCAGGAATTTGGGGAAATTCTGAACTCCCAAATTTCCTAATTCTCTATTGATTGTGATCAGAGTGTGTAAAGTTGTGCCGTGACCTTTCCCTCCCTCTACATCTGTGCCCCCCAGCTCCAGAAAAGCCTCATTAATGGTTTTCGCAGGGGCCGTTATTGCTACGTCTCATTTTTTGGTGCCTATGATTGATTGTTGCAGTGGCGTGAGATTGGAAAATGCTCTTTGCCACCATTGTTTTGTTTAAATAATCAGTGGTGTTCATTACTGAGGTCACAACACTTTGCCTTTCCCTCTCATCCAACATTTACTACTAGGTGGGTTATTTTATGTGTCCCACACTATTCTACTATTCTACTATTCTACTAATCTACTATTCTACTATTCCACTATCCAGAGCATAGTGAGATCATCCAGATACGGTAGCACTGAGTGCTGGGGAAATGTCAAAATGTATTACAGTAACACATATCAAAAACAAAGACAATACAAATATAAAACATTAATTATAATAACAAAATAATAATAACAATAATATTAATAATAATACTAAAATGTATAATAAAGTAATAATAATAATTGTTATGTATGTGGTTAGCCCTGAACTGCTCCATCGTTTAAGGACATTTTTATAGCTATTAATGGGGGAAGTTCACCATCAAGTGATAAAGTCAGTTTTAAGGCTGAACTAAAAAATCGATCTGAATTCCATGTTATTCCATGCAGTCATTCTTTATTATTATCCTGCTATGGCTTGTGATTTCATTATTTGTCTTTTATCCAGTGAGTTTGTATTTCATATCCCGCATCAATATAGATATCGACCTCCACCTTGATCCCCCTAATCAGGGATCAAGCCTGAAAGATATTCTAAAATTAGCATTTTAGTGACGCAGATGCAGCTTCAGACCTGTCTGTGTCGTTAATAGTACAGTGCATCTTAGCATCAGTCCAAACCGTGTAGAGGCTCCAGACAGTGTTAGACGGGTTTAATAATTAACATGAAAGCAGCTCCGTGCAGTGTGTCACTGTAGAGCTAAAAGCAATACCTCTCAGTGGTCCAGTCCAAAGTGTCTTTTTTGGGGGTTCAGATACAGTATTATACATACATATACAGTACAATTTGTATTTCTCTCTCTCTCTCGCTCTCTCTCTCTCTGTCTTATATAATGAGATATATACAGTATATACATACATGCATTATGTCTCTCTGTCTCTTTGTTTAATATGTATGTATGTATGTTTATATCTGACTTGGTATTTGGGAATATATGATGATGGTCATTCATGGCAGTTAAATGTATTATTCACCCATTCTAAAATATTTATTATTTTTTCTTCAAATTAACAGATAAGCAGTGACTTTATCAAATAAAGGCTTTTTTAAAACGATGTTAAGCCGAATTTAAGTCTCACCTCCACTGCAAATTACATATGCACATATCTGTATACATACATAGGCATATTCCCACTATCTATTCCATTTTATTTCTTTTTATTTTTATTGTATTTTATTCTATATATTTTTATTTTATTCTATAAGTATTCAACTTACTGTATTACGTTTTAGGAGTCAGTTAGTCGGTCTATTAGAAAGAATTTTTATTTTTTTTTATTTTTTCCGAGGACATATTGTGTGCTATCACCGGGTGCGTTGCATTACATTTCACTGCATATATGTATGAAAGTATGTATTTGTATGTGACAAATAAAAATCTTGAATCTTGAATCTGGAATCTTGAAATTTACTTTTATTTAAAATAATACATTGTAGAATAAAAAATGTTGTGTTTGGAACACGAGACATAGCTGCTGCAAAACATTTTATACAAAAAGTATTATATGTCCATTTGCGAACATAAAAATAAATTAAGCCTTTTCATAGACAAGACATTTTTTTTATATATTTTATAACTGATTTAATTAAAATTAATAAAAGTATGTACATCTGCCAGAGTAATCAGGGTAATTCAAGTGTTGTGTGTTTAATGAGTTGTTCATTAAGAAGCCTGGAATGAAAAACACTTCTTCAATTTCAATTCTTTTCTTTCCTTTTCTTTAGTTGGCCGTTTTATTTAATTAGATTAAAATGAGATTGAAAATATGCATCTTTTTTCGCCCCCTTTGGGTGTGTATAATTATCTGTCATTTATTTTATATTGATTAAATAGGTGGAAAATAAGAACAGAGAGAGATCTGTTTGAATGTATCCCCAGTAAAACACACATACGCTCTATCGACGCCGAAGCTTCACACTTTGATCGACAACGGCTCAAAATCTCTTCTCAATTAATGTTGAAACCATCCCCTGCATCCATTACGCCGCCGTCTTTTGAACTTCACAGTTGATATCCCATTTCCAAGCCAACTACTAGAAAGAAGGAAAAAAAAAATCATTGATTCCTTCTTTGCATCCCAAAGGAAAGGTGCGTCGCTGCCGGTCCTTAAACTCTCAATTGAGGCAATAATGAGCCATCATTACTCAAATTACAGCCGGCGCTGATTGGGTTTAAAGTAATGGAGAAAACAACACGATCAATCGTCATCAAGGGCCCGGGTCTCGCCATGTCACCGCCCGGGTTCGGGGTCTGGGGTCCGGGGTCCAGGATGCGGGGATTGGGATTCATCCACGGCCATGTCCTTGGGACATCCATCCATCCATCCATCCATCCATCCATCCATCTATCCATCTATCTATCCTTCCAGCCAGCAATGCATCCATCAATCTATCCACCCATTCGCCTATCTACAATCCATCCATCAATCCATCCATCCATCCATCCATCCATCCATCCATCCATCCATCCATCCATCCATCCATCCATCCATCCATCCATAGATCTTCCAACATAAACAGATACACCTGAACCAGGCTCGGCATTTTTTAGAACTGCCACCAGATGTTAATGGCGGAACCCAGAACTTTATTAAACAGACAGACAAGGGCACAGATGCTTTAAAACAAAAAAAAAAGGTACATTACCGCATATGATTGTTATTAATGCAGTTCAACCCCAAGCCGCGGTCAGTCCAGTCCAGTCCAGATGTTTCCTTTTATCACTCTTTTTGGCAGTCATTATGGCCCAGATATTAAAGCGCTCCTTTTTTCTCTTTTTTTTTTTTCTACCATTGAGCGCTGACATTGCCTGTTATCATTTTAATGCTCTCCTTGGACTTATTTCCACCGGGTTGCTGACAGAACGCTTTCCAAAAGCAAAGTCGTCTTATAGTGCGTGGGGAGGGGGGGGGGGGGTGGAGAGTCTTTTTCCCTCGGTTAATGGCAGACGGCTCTATTAAGATAAGAAACGCTCATAATAAGAAATGAATCAAAATCACATTATGGGAAGGGGAAGTGTAGATGGAAAAAGTGAAATCCTCCCTGGAGTGATTAACACGTATCATAAGGTGAACGATCATGTGGCTGATGGCTACAGATTGCTTTGATTGTAATCTGCTTGACGGAGGTTTGTCAGGCAGAGCCTTCATCCCACGACACCATCACAGCTCCGTTCCCTCTCAATTGTTTTGTTTTTTGTTTTTTGTTTTGTCGTCGCTTCTGAACCCCCGGCCCCCGGAATATTCACCCTCAACTCGTCGTCTTCCAGGAACTCCGCCCGTCCGTCCGTCCGTCCGTCCGTCCGCCCGTTCAGCCCAGTCCCCCGGCCCCCAACCTGCGGGCGGCGTGGCGGGAGGGGGGGCTCACTTGGCAAACTTTTTATTGCTGATCCAATCCCCCGCTCAGATTTCGGCCCGCGCGAAAAGCGCCTCAACTTGCCGGGCGTCAATAATGAGGTCTCATTTACACAAATTACTCCGAACGCTGATTAGGTATTATCTAACGGCGAAGGCCACCTCGATCAATCATCATCAGCCGGGCCGAGCGTCGATGGACATCGAAAGGTTAACCCAGATCCCGGACGCTCACGGCGGTGTCAGCAGAATCTGTGGGGGAGGCCTCCGCGCTGTCGATAGAGCGGCCAGACAATTAGGTAATGATTAAAATAGCGGCACCTGGGACTCAATAAGAAAATGAGCCGTCCCAGGCATCATTTGAGAATGATTTGTTTACCAATCCATAGGGCTGGGGGAGAAAGTCGCCCAAGTGCAATGCGGTGACTGTGTGGGGCGTCTTCCTTCGTTGCTCCAAGCTTGCGCCGGCGCTCGCGCTCTGCGGTTTGGAAGTACGAGGTCGAGGTGTTTCCGATCGAGCCAAACGAATGACGACCAAATGGGACCGTGCAATCCTCAACTTCATGGGACACACTGTACATGGACTAGAAGCCAGGACGGCTTCCATGAGAGAGTTATGCAGAACTCCCCTTTTTCCTTCAGAGCTTTGCTCATGATGGACCGCACGACTGCGTTTTGGGAAATAATATCAACCAATCAAAGTGCCTTCATCTGCAACAGGGCAGTCCTTTTCCTCACAGTGAAGTGAATCAAAGCACCCTCAATGTGTCGGGGACCCCTGGGGACCAGACAAGGCCCTCAGGAGTCCCGGAGACGACGTCCTGGAGGCGAGGTCCTGGAGGCGAGGTCCTTGAGGCTGACGTGTCACGGCTCCCAAACGGCTCCTGCCCGTTTCCTCAGTGGTAGAACAGGTTCCTGGAGCCTTCACCGCATCCTGATGAGTGACTCCTGAGTTTGGATGAGCGAGCACGTGAATATGTTGTCGATCTATCTATCTGTCTATCTATCTGTCTATCTATCTGTCTATCTATCTATCTGTCTATCTATCCGTCTATCTATCTATCTGTCTATCTATCTGTCTATCTATCTATCTGTCTATCTATCCGTCTATCTATCTATCTGTCTATCTATCTATCTGTCTATCTATCCGTCTATCTATCTATCTGTCTATCTATCTGTCTATCTATCTGTCTATCTATCTATCTATCTATCTATCTATCTATCTATCTATCTATCTATCTATCTATCTATCTATCTATCTATCTATCTATCTATCTATCTATCTATCTATCTATCTATCTATCTACCTACCTTTCTGTCTATCTATCTACCTGTCTGTCTGTCTGGCTATTTATTTATCAAAGTAATTGCTGAAACAGACTTCGATGTTCCTCATTGAATGTACATATTCTATTATAATATGATATAATAATATAACAATAATAAGTAATATACGTTAATGTTGTGCAGTGTAATACATGCAAAATTCAACAACAACAACAACAACAACAACAAGGTGTTAAATCCTTCATTGTGCCCGCATCAGTCTTTCTACCTTACGTGTGATTACCATCTTGTAGGTTTGGGAGCTGCTTTTACATCCAGGACAAAAGAATCAGCTCCTGCAGATTTGAATAAGGAAATGAAATCCCACGTCCATGCCCGTCTCCGCTCCCTGTTATTTGACTACTTATTAAGGGAGAGAATGGAGGACACTTGACCTGCAATTTTGGAAATGATTTGCATGGCATTGCCAAGGAATAGATGGCAAATAGGACTAAATTGTGAACAGAATGGAAATGCCTCAGCGAAATTTTTTTTCTAAAAAAGTCATTAAACAGACGACATGCAGTCTTCATATTATTCGCTTTTCTAAATTGCTTAAAAAATTAAAAGTAAACATTATAGACCTTTTCACAAACGGCCAACGTCGCTATATAGATATTTGGATTGCTACATGTTTATGTGCCTTTCAAATATGGCCCCAAATATGAAGATGCACGTTTTGGCTGTTATCATGTGTAACGAGGACCAACATGAAACTGAGCCAAAGGATCGGCGGCAGATGAACACACACTCCTTCCTCATCCTCTCGCTCTTCCACGCGAGGCCCCCTGCGCCAAATATTTGCTCTTTGTGAAGAACCTTGTTACAGAAATCAGCCGGTGGTCCCGGGATGTACGTACATCCAATAAAGGAGCGGGAGCGGCAAACGCTGTGTGAGTCCGTTAGCACAATGAACTTCCTGCGGCCGCGTCGCCGCACTAATAGCGGCGAACAAACAGCGGCAGCGCCCGGCGACTAATGGGTCGCCGTGGGGTAGAGGTGAGTGCGATCCGGGCGCCGGGATTAGCAACCCGCCGCCCCCGCCGCCCCACCCCTCCTGGCCCCACGTCGCTCATCCGCAACACAAGTAGGGTTGGGAGTGTTATTACTCTCACCTTGTTTCCGACGGGGGTTTAGGCCACAGGTTATTAAATTAACGGCAGGGCACTGCATTTGTTGCCCACAAGTACATAAGCCGCTCATGGGGGGCCGCAGAGCGCCGGGCCGCGGGGGTGACCGGGGCGGGGCGTGGCGCTGTTAGCCTCTTGGTCGGCGTGTGCTCTTGACGTCGCAGCTCTTCATTACCGCGCGCGTCGGGGGTTCGTTTTTTTTTTCTTCTCTTTTATTTGATTTTTTTTTTTTTTTTTCAGAAGCAGACTCAGTTTGTTTATTTCGCCAGGTATAGCTTCATATATGAGGAACGTGTTGTGATGAACATTGCTGCGTTGCCGAACAGACAATTTGAATTAAAAAGAAAAATCACATTTATTAATTGATTAAGATTAATTAGTTAAAAAAATATATGGAAAGAAAATAGCCAAATAACAAAAAAGCCAACGATACAAAAAATATTACAGGATAAAGTGATTCTATGCACAGGATAGTGAGTGTTTTAAATCTAATTGAAGTGTCAGTATGGTTTGCTAGTATGGGCTGCGGGAATAAATTACAAGTATAAATGGATATACTCAACAGGATGAATACATATTCAGCTCTGGGTAACGATGAGTGACGAGGTGTGAGTCATTACTATTAATTATCTCTGTGTTATAACAGTTATTACCCGCCGTGACCTAGTTCAATATCTGTTGCCTCGCATCGTAATTCCCGCTTTTATAACATGGTGACAAGGTAAGGAGCGGCGGTCTCAGGGGTGTTTTTACGCCGGCCTTTCAAAAGCGCAAGTGATTGACGTGCATTGTCACGATCGTCCGGTCGAGTCTCAGCGGCCGAGGGTGTCCCTTTATGACGCCCCCCCCCATCTTCTCCTTCTTTTATGGAAAGCAGCCCCGCCCAATCACTGTCGATAACTAAAATTCGGATAATTGTCAGCACAGACGGCTGTTTGTGACAGCGCCCGCGCCGCCTCGTCTCGCCGCGTCCTGTCACTCTCGCCGGTGGGGAAAGTGAGTTTTATCCTGCGTGACTGGCGAGCGCGACGGCGGGACATTTGCACATGAATCAGATTGTCAGCGTCGCTGTACGCTGACAACTCCCTGACAGCTCAAACACGGGCAGGACGCCGCCGCCGCCGCCGACGCCGACGACGCCGTCGCACTTATTTTCTCCCTTCTCTTCCCCGTGTCGCATCTTAAGTTTTAGCAGCCCCCCCCCCCCCCAATCATCATCATCATCATCATCATCATCATCATCATCATCATCATCATCATCACGAGACTCCAGGAATGTAGGAATTCCAAGGTTACATCTATCCTTACAAACACCTGAAGCGGAGGAATCTTCAGAATTGCGGACGCCGGCGGAGCACGAAGGCGGATGAAACGTTTTTTCCTTTTTTTTATTTTGCTTTTTCTTTTTTTTTTTTTTTGCATTTTTCAAATATCTCCTCTTTCAACAACTACTTGAAAGTGAGCCTCTCTGCGATGATGATTGTGGCTCTTGTTGCAGGAGATAACTGCTTGACATTTGCTAACTCACTCAGTGTCAGTCTCGCACGCTCCCCCCACCCCCCACCCCCTCCACTCACCGAGACTTGAAAGCTCTCGGCAACTTTGGCATTTTGCGACGTCCTGTCACTCAAACAGAGTTTACAAGAGGTATCAATAAACAACAACAGCGGAAAAGAAAAAAATAAATCTGTCGCTCTCTCTGAGAAAATTAAACAGCGCCATTACATTTCTACCTCGTGCATTTCAGATGGAGAGAAGGAAGCATCTATTTAGACAAAGCGCGATTTTCAGCGCAGTTTATTATTATTGCGGCGATATCATTGGACACCTCAATTTCAGACTTCTTGAGGACAGGTCAGCATGGAAGCCTTTGTCAGAATCAGAATCAGAATCTGTTTTTGTCACGTTGAGGATTGGTGCGTTGCCAAACAGACCATTAGCATAAAAAAAAAGCTGAACAGTCTAAAGAATTAAATAGCCAAAAAAGTCAAGACACAAAAGTAGCCAAATAAGAAAAACGCCAAATATGCAAAATAACCAAATAAAGACCACACAATAGTCAATATGCAAAAATCACCAAATTAAGAAAAAATAAATTATTAACAGAAATAACTATACAAAAATAGCCAAATAAGAAAACAAAATAGGTTGGATAACCACCAGCCACTTAGCCTTCCTGCCAGCCATGTGGGTCACGGTGTCTCCATAAATCAGAGAATGATTTCCAAAGCTGGTTAGGAGAACATATCGTAGAGTTGTCGGCCGCCGGGCGTGTCACAACCCACGGGGTAGAAAGTGTGTCAGGTGAATTAAAACGTGGCGACCCGGGCGGACGGTTGGACGGGCGGACGGGCGGGGCTGGTGGACACATTGATCCTGGAGGGATGAAGCCTCCTCTTCCTTCCTCAGGTGGAGCATCCCGTGTGGATTGTTGTGGTCCAGAGTGAGAAGGTAATCAGGGCGATCAGTGTTCTTTGAGGCTGGAGTGGCCGCAGTAATGTGTTGACACGGAGGCTGGGGCTCTAATGGCTCTCTGCGCTCCCTCTCTGACTCACTGGCCCCAGAGCGCCGGGGCCTGATCAATTAAAACGAGCAGGACACTTACGGGCTCATCGATAAGTGGTCCCCCGTGGTCTGCAGCATCTGGATCTGGATCATCTGCACAGTCGGTTGTTTCCAATCAATGCTCGTCACTTCAATGTCATAAACAAAGCTAATTCGCAGGCCGGCCGTAAATAAAGCTAAATTTGCTTTCTTTCGAGGATCAATCGGAGAAGAAAGGGACTCGACGGGATTTTTTTATATATTTTTTTTTCTCATTGGCTTTCCTGATGCCTTTGGGATTTCACACAAAATCAATTTGTTCCTGTAAAAATATCTGAAAAAATTCAATATTATTTTTGGATTTATATTATTGTTTATTGTGTATATATATTTATATACATATATATATATTTGTATATTTCCAGATTTGTATATTTTAGATCTATCTATCATCCCTCCATCCATTCATCCATTCATCCATGTATTGATCCTATTCAAGATTTTCAAGATTTTTTATTTGTCACATACATATACATACTTTCATACATATATGCAGTGAAATGTAATGCAACACACCCTGTGATAGCACACAATATGTCCTAGGAAAAAAAAAAAAATAAAATAAAAAGTAGAGAATTTCTTTCTAATAGACCGACTAACTGACTCCTAAAACGTAATACAGTAAGTGGAATACTTATAGAATAAGATAAAAAATATATAGAATAAAATACAATAAAAATAAATTGAAATAAAATGGAATAGATAGAAGGAATATGCCTATGTATGTACAGATATGTGCATTTAAAATGTGCATTCAAAGGGAGGTCAAAATAAATTATATAGTTTTAAGTATTATTTTTGAATTCTCAACATTGCTTAGAAATATATTGTATATAGAACTCTATTCTAGTTATAATGTATATATAGAATATATATACATCTATATTCTATTTAATTATATATCAGCCAAATGATGTCTCATTTTCTTTTACCCGAATCTTCCCCTTTGGAATTAGCAATGTAATTATACATGGTGATGACTGATTAGTACTTTATAGTATTACTGTATTTTGACAGCAAAGGTCCTCGAGTGTCTGTTGGGTTCTCATCTCTTTAAACCTTTATTTTGAAAAACTCACCTTCTACGATGAAAACACTCCCATGAACGAGTGAGTTTGTATTCAGGAAGCTTTATTCCTCCACCCAACGTGGACAATAACGTCAAGGTGACATGGATTCGGTTTCACACACACAGTACAGCTCATGTGTAAATACATCCAACACACTGATATTGATGTGAAAAGCCGGGGTGGCTTCTTTTCCTTTTAATCGGAGGAGAAAAGCGGATCCTTGTGCATTTGCATGAACGGCGTTCACCTCTCTATGGTTTGGAGAAGAGATGGAAGTGGAGGCTATAAATGGTGCTGAGCTGCTCCCCAAAGGGAGCGGGGCTTTGACACGTGTTAGTAAATCTTAGAGAGCAGCCATCTGCCTGCGTGCTGACTGCTTGGAACACTGGGAACACTGGGAACACTGGGAACGCCGACCTCTGCAAACTCTGAAGTCATCCAAAACTGCTCAGCTCTGGGATGGGAAGGAAGGAGAAGAGGAGAGAAGAGAAGAGGAGAGAAGAGGAGACGAGAGAAGAGGAGAGGAGAGAAGAGGGGAGGAGAGAAGAGAAGAGGAGAGAAGAGGAGACGAGAGAAGAGGAGAGAAGAGAAGAGGAGAGAAGAGGAGACGAGAGAAGAGGAGAGAAGAGAAGAGGAGACGAGAGAAGAGGAGAGAAGAGAAGAGGAGAGAAGAGGAGACGAGAGAAGAGAAGAGGAGAGAAGAGGAGACGAGAGAAGAGGAGACGAGAGAAGAGAAGAGGAGAGGAGAGAAGGGGAGGTGCAAGGACTTTGTTTGGCTTGATGTGTGTTATGGGTTATATAGATAGATAGATAGATAGATAGATAGATAGATAGATAGATAGATAGATAGATAGATAGATAGATAGATAGATAGACAGATAGATAGATAGATAGATAGATAGACAGATAGACAGATAGATAGATAGATAGATAGATAGATAGACAGATAGACAGATAGATAGATAGATAGATAGATAGATAGATAGATAGATAGATAGATAGATAGATAGATAGATAGATAGATAGATAGATAGATAGACAGATAGATAGACAGATAGACAGATAGATAGATAGATAGATAAATAGATAGATAGATAGATAGATAGATAGATAGACAGATAGATAGATAGACAGATAGATAGATAGATAGATAGATAGATAGATAGATAGATAGATAGATAGATAGATAGATAGATAGATAGATAGATAGATAGATAGATAGATAGATAGATAGATAGACAGATAGATAGACAGATAGACAGATAGATAGATAAATAGATAGATAGATAAATAGATAGATAGATAGATAGATAGATAGATAGATAGACAGATAGATAGATAGACAGATAGATAGATAGACAGATAGATAGATAGATAGATAGATAGATAGATAGATAGATAGATAGATAGATAGATAGATAGATAGATAGATAGATAGATAGATAGATAGATAGATAGATAGATAGATAGATAGATAGATAGAATGTGGCAAAAAAAAGTCTGCATAATAGGATGAAAGAAAACAAAAATAGGCAAATAAAATGACAACAATAGCAAAATAAACAAATATGCAGAATATGCAAAAAGCGATTCTGGTTCAAATAAGTGAAAAGGCAACAGCTGTGGCCCAGTACCGGTCGTGTTGCAGCATGGCTGTGGGTGTAAATATAAATATAATGGATATTGTGTACATGATGAATACAAATGTAAACAATAACACAGGCATGGATGACAATGAATGAGCTGTGTGTGGCACAGAAAGTCTTATTTCCTCCTCGTGTATGTACAGTATCTGATATGTTTTTATTTGGCTGGGAGCCCCCCTGAGGGGAAGGAGCAGTGCAGTGCGGTGGGATCCCTGTTGTGGAGTGGGCGGAGCTCCGGCCTGCAGCGTGGGGTCGTGACTCCGACATACCAGGCGCTCGGTCCTCACACTGAGTGACAGGAGGAGGCCGAGCGCGGTGCCTTTCACGTGGGAATCACAGCTTGCAGCGACTTTAAAACAAAAAAATAAAAACCTCTGCGGGACTTGGTGGGAAACAGTTTGATTGTCCCCTTTCATGCTGCTCTCTTAAGAATAAAAAAAAAAAAAACGCCCGTCTGTCGAAAGTTTATTAGTTCAGAGAACCTTTTTCAGAGAGCAGCTGTGTTTTTTTGGGGGGAGTCCGGCCCCGCGAGGGCCATCCCGAAATAACACAAAGTGGATACAACTGTAAAATAAAAAATTCCCCAACGTGGTGGATCACGTGCATCATCATAGCTTACGATTATTAAATTACTATTTACAATGAAAATATATTACTTTCATATCATTTGAAAATGTGATTTTTTTTTCTGATAAATATATGATTTTATTATTAATAAACATGCTGCAGTCATTGTTATTACAGCTTGCAAATTGATCATCCTTTATTTTTTATCCTATTCCATTCGGCATTTCATTTAAAATAACTCCAGTGTCTTCTTTTATTACCTTTTACATATTTGTTTTTATTTGCTGAGGTGTAAATGACTTTTTGGGGTTTTTAATATAAATATATTTGTAAATGCAGTGTATAGCCTCCAACTCTGTACCTCATGTTCCCCCACGACGCCTGGATCAATAAAAGACACAATATTATCATAAAGTTAAATCTATCGCCAGTGATTACTAACCACTAACAGGGATGAGAAGTTTGACTCTTTTCAGAGCTTCAGCTCTTTACGAGTGGGTAAAAAATGTGTTAATTTTTCCGACTCTTCGACGGTGCGGTGCAGTCGGTGTAACCACGGGTGAATGGGAGACAGGAGGTGTCAGCTCTGAGCTGGGAATGGCGTTCCGGCGTCCGCGACTCGTGTCCCGCCGATCCTCGTTCGCCGATCGAGGTCAGTGAGTCACGGCTGTCGGATCTCGACGCGTGGAGTTGTTGCCTCTCGGGGAGCCGTTGCCTCTCCAGCCTTTTCGATCGAGGTTCGAGCCTCACTTCAGGCGGTGCGACTGCAGTCACAGAGTCGCGAACCAACGACTCTTTTTCGCGACTCCGGAGTCATTTCAGAGATTTGTTCGCGGCAAACGAGTCGCTCGCCAAGCCTTCCACGGCTAATTGCCGATCCCCCTCGGCTGACGTGCGGATGAGAGCCATTAGCCGTGACGTCTTCCTCCCAAAGCCGGGCGTCAGCAGAGTGTGACGGTGAACGGAGCCGGGCGGTGTCAAAGTGTCTCTGCTTCCCCCGTCCTGAACCGTGATGCGGCGCGCTAATCAGCCGCCGGGCGCCGGGGTTCCTCCGTCTCCGCCACGGCCCTAGATCCCACCGCCCCCGCCGCCGCCACCCTCCTGCGCCTCAAAGACACCCATCCTGCGGAGCGGCGGGGGGGGGGGGCTCCTCCTTTACCGTCTCCAACTTTCCCTCCGCCGTGGAAGTTTTGGAGGGGCTTATTACTCGGGGGGGGGTCTTCAGTGTTGTTGGTGGCGGAGTCCCACGGGCGTCTTTTCCAGCTGTAATGAGGCCTCCTGGACCAGAGAGAGAGAGAGAGAGAGAGAGAGAGAGAGGGAGAGAGAGAGAGAGAGAGAGAGAGAGAGTCTTTAAAAACAGGGGAGTAATGAGTCCTCCGCGCCGGCACGGGGGAGTGGGGTGGGGGCGGGGGGGATTCACGGCGCTCTTAACTGGAGGCGGGGAGAGGGAAGGTCACGGAGAGGAGATTTATTTTGGGAAGCTGCCTTGTTTTCCCGGCGCCAAACGAGAGCTTAAAGGGAAGCGCTTTACAAAGTCCCAGTCGGAGCGGGGATGGGACGACGTGGCGGAGAAGGGAGGAGATTCTCCACAGCCTCCAACCGAACCCTTAAAGAGAGGGAGTCATTACGTTTGACAATGTCATTTGCAGTTTTATTACCTCGAATAGACGCGGTACTGTCTATCTATTATGGAGAATGTTTAGGGAAGGAAATGAGCCGATGGGATCAAGGCTTTGGGGCAAATGGAATTGCAGCACCTACAGGTGTAGCTGCAATCAAGCGTTTCAATTAAAAAGTGTGTTCTCTCGGGGGAAATGTGACTTTTCCAATAAGAAAGTAGACGCTCGCCACGTTATTGAAGAAAGCAGATGGTGAGATGACTGCATTATCTTTTGTTTCTTATTTGTATTAAACTCTTTGTGTGAGTCTACTTGTGCCACTCATTCCTGGAGGAGGTTTAACTGTGGCTCTGATATATACAGTCAGTTTGACTATTATTAACAAAATATACTCATTGTATATGTCATATTTATTTAACTAATTTGTAAGTTCCTCTCCACAAAAAGCGTCTGTGGAAGAACGTAATGTAAAATAATATATCCATTGTACAGTATGTATCCATCCATAATCCATATACAATGTGTTTTATCCAAGTCATCCATATCAACGTTGCCTTAATTGTAATGAAGGAGGTATCCATTATTATTATGCTATTAGTAAATGTTGTAATAATTTTCATGAATATGATGAACATATGAATATAATTACATCTTATTATGATTACAGTGTTATTGCAGCATAGTTGCAGGGTAGTTATTTCAGTATAATTACAGTCTAATTACAGTGTTATTACAATAAAATTACAGTGTTATTACAGTGTTGTTACAGTATAATTACAGTATAATTTCAATGTTATTACAGTAAAATACCAGTGATATGAGAGTGTCATTACGGTATGATTGCAGTATTATTACAGTACAATTACAGTGTTATTACAGTATGTTGCATAAGTAAAATGGACCCAGATGAGAGGAAATGGAACCCGGTCAGACACCTGCCGACCCGGGGCTGAGGGCCGGGAAGAGGACGGCCAGGGGTTTGTTTGCTATCTTTTTTTTCGGCTGCCTCACGTCATGGTAATAGCAGCCACGCTGTCTGCCACCATGACACATCCGAGCATAATTGGCCCTGACAAGAGGGCAAATCATCAACACAGGCCTGATAAGCATTACAGCCAGACGACAGCGCACAGAAGTGTATTAGCAGCGCTGTGACATATCACATTACCGCCGTGAATATCATAATAAAGGGGCTACTGAGCACCGCCGGGGCCCTTCCTTCTTCCTGCGTTCCCTTCCACGGGGGCCATTATGTCCCATTTTCGCTGGAGCTGATAAGTTGCGCCCGACTGTCACCTCGGACACAGACGCACAAAACACTGCACAAAAGGTATTAACCGTTTGGTGCCCGGGAAGCAATTAGTACACGTCACGGTTGGGGGCCATTAGTGTGGGAACAAGCAGGTTTATCACAACGAGCAGCTCGTCCTGGCTGTTGGCTTTGAAAAGAAGATCCTTCAGAGCAGGTGAAACGTAACGTTTAACAGTGTAAACAGCTTATTGTGGGGGGGGACCATTCTGAAGCCAGTGATGTGTCCATGTTTTTTGTCCGAACTTCCCCTCTGCTCCGTAACCACCTCTTACCTCCAGACTTCCTCTGAATAGAATATTTATAACTAACCTGCAGGGCCGGCGTCCCACGTGCATACAGTGGAAAATCCATTTCCCTTAATGGTTTTACCACTTGTATTAAAGGCAGTGCCATGCGTAACCAGAGCCTCCAGATACCGGGACAGGTCTTGAACCTGATAACTTGTACATGTTTTATAGCTGTTACATTATAAATTATTTCCACGGGCCAGGGCCCTTGTGGGATCGTATTCTCTCAGCTTGGGTTCCTGGTAACATCTTTTAATGATATTAACAAATTTGCGGCTCTAGTGTTTCAGCATTTATCTGGGAAATCTTAAACGGCTCCATGGTAAATACTTGGTTATGATATTATCTGTGTGCCGGGTGGATCGTATGGCTATTAACCACGGCGCGGCCGTGTTAATAACCTGACTCACAGAGGTCCGTGGAACAGCCAGTATCGTCTGCAGGCGCTGGAAGGATATCTTAATGGCTGCGACGCCGGCTCTTTTGTGCTTTATTTTCCATTTCTCACGGCCGCACAGTTACTCCGTTAAACCTCTCGTTAACCTTGTCTTCAACGTGTTCTTGATGCAGTATTGTATTTCTGCCCCAACTTCTTTGTTGTCGTTGGTAATGAGGCCGGCGCCGAAGAGCGCACACCGAAATTAACGTGTTTTAAGGTTTACACTCTGCCACCGGCCTTTTGTAATGTTCAATTAGCCCCAAACTGTTTATCATAGAGTGCAGCTCATTCATTATCAGCTGTACATTTAACTCACCGCTTCTTCTCATTACTGCCATATGTTGTGCTACGGTGTAATGTCTCCAGAGCGGTCCGAGGCAACCGGAGGTGCCACTTGAAGAAATGCTGCTAATGGCAGTCATGATGTTTTCCATACCTGTGTGATATACTGTCAATTAGCACAATTACAAATGACACTTAATACACTCCATTAGAAATTACCCTTGATAACCATACTGATAGTCAGTAATCATTAGTCTGATATTATAATTTAAAGGAAGAATCCTTTTAGAAGAACTCTTTTAAATTGCAGAAAAAAAACATGTCAATTTGCAAAGGAACATGTTGAGATGTGAATTCTGTGTGTACTGTAGAACTGTTTATTTAACTATTTTTGTATATTTGGCTATTTTTTATGAGTTTTTTTTGTATATTTTGCTTCTTTTGTATATTTGTATTTGTATATTTGTATATTCTTGCACAAAATGTTACGTGGCAGCTCCTTAAAACCAGATTTTGGGAGGGCAACCAGCAGCGTCGTCTCCAGACAGCTATTTATTGGAGATGACAGTTTGCAAATATCTCAATCTGGAGAAAGACACTCGGGTCGACACGAGGGAGCGCCGTGAAATTGAAGAAGTCACCAGTCGGCGTTGACTTCATCAGGCTTTGTCCAGTGATGCTGGAGACGACTGACAGCATGAGATTGCAGTTGGACATGTCACATCCGCCCACATCACACACGCACACGCACACACCTACCCACCCACACACACACATGCACATACATACACACATATACACACACACACACACACACACACACAAACACACACACACACACGCACACACACACACACATATATACATACACACACACTTATACAAAGTGAAACGGCAACTTTCATCCATTCTGCATAGGTCAGGAGCCTAATGTAAGTGTACACAATCCCAAAGACGACAGTGGACAATGGACTACTTAGGAACCCCCGTCCTCACATACTGACCCCCCTGAAGCCTGTTGTTGAAAAAAATCGAAACGGTTCGCGAACGAACGGGCAGACTACTTTGCGCCACGCCCAAAACACAGCACGTTTTCAGCGTTTCGGCGGTCTGAGGGAGAACAACGCCACGGCCGGCGTCGCCTGTCGTGTGCGTCGTGTTTTGACTTATCTTTTTCATGTCTTCCCCCTCGTAATCATGGCTCCAAAGCGTGAATCCAATGCGGGTGATGGCGATGCATCGAAGAAAAGGAAAATGATCATGATCGAAAGTCGGGTGTAAATAATAAAGCGATCACAGAGAGGTAGAACACCAACAAACAATGGAAAAGCGCCAGGTTACAGTTGGTCAACGACCGGGACTGGGAACAAGGGGAGAGTAATGGAGCATGAAAAAGGATCATGCAAAAAAGTGATCATCCGCCAAAAACTGATTGCCATCACGGGGGGGCGTGCACCCTGTTAAAGCCCAGTTTATATACATCTCCAGCTGCTGTCCTCTGCTCTGCCCTCTCAAGAGCACAAATCAAGTGGACGTTGTAAAATGTATCATATTTCATTGAGTCGGAGCACAACGTTTTCCTTAAATAATTAGAACGCACAAGCTGCGAGCTCCGGCTCCGCCTCCGGCCGTGCTGCTCCGGTGGAGCGGCGAAGCTTTTCCAGCTGAGCTCCGTGCCAGCGGTAGGGTACGCAGTTAATTTTCAGTTGACGTAGAGATCAAATTTGGGGAAGCAACGCAGCGGCGACACCGTACGCAGTTTATTTTCGGATAACATTACATTACAGGTCACATTTATTATTCCCTTGCCTGATCGGGCAACTGAATGAGGCATTCCACTTGCCCCAACATAGAGTTTGCTTGACCCGGGCAAGCGGGCAAGTGGGCAAGCGTTAATGTTGATGCCTGTAGACATACGTGCTGCACGCTGACTGAGCTCAATGCCAAGCTGCAGAGGGGCTCAGCTCGCCAAGCTGCTGTGAAATGATATGAGTTTCCCTTCAAGCGTCTCTCTCCAAGTGCACCAATCTACTCCTCCTCCGCTTAGCGGTCACAGCGTTAAAAAACTCTCACCCACCACCCTGACTGGCCTCTGTTAACGATTTTTGGGGGAAATTCTTAGCTCGGCCAGCCTGGCTTCTGTGAAATTTCACCAAAAAAGACCCCCAAAAAACCTGTGCATGTGCACCGATCTACTGCTGTGTTTTGCGGTCATAGCGTTTAAAAACCCTTTACCCAGCGCCCTGACCTGCTGGGGGACCCCTCCCTCCTCAGCAAGGTGCACACATCAGCGCTGCGGATATTTGGGATCAAAGCCGTGTCAAAGCCAATGACTGGAGCGCGGCGCCAGATTAGGAGCAAAAAAAGCAAAACACTCCGCCGACAGGAAGGTGCAGCTGAACGCCACAGCTGTTCAAACAAGACTAAACCAACACACAGTATATTTACAATACAAGGAAAAAAGAACCACAGAGAAGACATGGAGGACTTAATAGCTCGCTACTAAACCTCCAACCTGTGCTGGATCTACATTAAGACCATAGGCGTTTTCGGACTGGAGGAATTTTTTCATAGTTCTAAGAATAGTTGGAGTACACCCACCCAATTTATTGAGCGTATAATAAATATAGGCTCAATAAAGCCTGGACTTCACTTCTCACCTGATATCCCAGTTTGCATATTATGCAAAGTGGGAAATACAAGGGGATTTTTGACTCGTCAAAGCAAACGCATAACTTTGCACGTCTCCTTTCCAACTCCGTCAAAATCATGAAACCATACAACACGCAACAAACGCACAGCTCCCCCCACGGCCACCTCCATCTCCTTGATGTTGTATGTCGCGGAGAGGTGACGTTGCTGTACCGCACCAACCGCCGGGCTGCCTACGTCACCTCAGCCTTCCTACTGGCGGTGCGAGTGCAAACAGACAAAAAGGGTGTACAGGATGTAGTTCTCGGGGGGAGCTCCCCCCAAACAGACCGAAAAAAGCCTCCTGCTTCTCCTCGCTCTCGCACCGGAGTTACTCCCCTGAAACATAAACACAAACTCAAACGGTGATGTTAAAAAAATAGAAGTTATGGCGGTAAGTGCAGGCATATGGCGAGTTACGCGTCCACCTCCTCGCGACTGCTCTCCGGGGTCAACTCTGACCCTCGCAACGAGTCTTTTTGTCTTTTGAACCGAACCGACTTTCATCTGCAGCAGCTGCGTTCCTGCCTTCCAAATCACTTCACTTTCACTATAAGATCATGTTTCTTGGCGCTCGCATGAGTCGAGACCTTTCGCTCTACTTTGGGTTTCAGCCGCGATAAAGTCCACCTGCCCTTTATTGAGCGTGGCAGCGCGTCAAAGGGAAGCCCAGGAAGTGTTTGGACGTGTGATGTCATGGCTGGGTGTGTGGTGTTCGGGGTTTCGACGCTCCGCAGCGAGCAGGAAGCACTTTTCTCCAGCAGATATGTCCTAAAGATAACCTTTAAGGCACAAGCATTACCTTTCACTCAACCTCTTTGCTGGGCTTCTTCTCCACCCTCACTGGCTGCAGCGCGTTGCTGTTTGAGATATTTCAGATGTTTGAAATGTTTTATAAGGGGTTTGGGCTTTTGGCGTCCACTCACTTTGACAAGCGGTTCCACCACAGCCAGACACTTTGGGGACATTACTGTAGCTTCTTTCTCAATTTCTCAAATTGTGTTGTGCCAAATTGTATGCACCGCAATTGTTCCCATTCAGGCGGGGATGGAGGGACGGTCGTTCGAATGTAAAGTTACGTTTCAAGGCTGAGAAATGGTCTCTGCTAAAGGGATTGTTGTCTTACCTGGCTACAGACAAACTTTGTCAGCTCAGTGCAAGGCTGCAGAGGCGACCAGCTCGCCTAGCTCCTGTGAAATCGCTCCAAGATACACATGGATCCCTCTTGTACATTGTCATTTTAAATAGTTAAGAAGGGGTTTGGGCTTTCTGTGTCAGAAAAAAACGTTTCATTAATAGTTATTGGTGTCATTGCAAAACCAGTTGGCTTTGAGAAACTTAAATATAAATAACTTTGCATTTATTGTAACTGAGACTGAAGGTCTTGAAGTGGAGTAAGTTGTCAATGTGAAGCCCATGCAAAATTGGAAATGAATTGCCGAGTTTACACTGTCTCGCATAAACACACAATTTAAGGTTAAAATAGGATTCATTTTGTTTTATGTATTTATACTGACATTACATGATAAAAATGTCTTTATGTGCCTCACTTTGGGACTGACGCCCAAAGCTGCTAATGAAATTGTATTTTGGCACGGCACACCGAGATAGATGAATATATACACAAACCCATTCCTTTTTACTCGGTGAAATCAAAAGCAAAATGTCTGATTTCAATCTGCTCGCCTCGGTACACTGTTTAAAACGGGGTTGAACATTGGTTTGCGCCGACACCAGGAGACGAGGACGGCGGATGTGAAACGCGGCGTTTACGAGGGGGCCTGTTTGCGTGCCGATACTTTTTAATTGCTTCAGACAAATTTGTTTTGAGACGGGCATCAAATCCAGAACATTAAAGTACATTTCGGCGTATGAGCACGTAAGAGGCGTGTCCTCGGGGAGCGGAGCGATGTGTCGGTATAATGAGCGGAGGTAATGAAAGACTTCACACAGACAGATGTATCCATTTAAAACGGTGATAACTACAGTTAAGATGGCAAAGAGCAAATTACACACAACTTTCATTACGGGACATGTTTATCAAAACTCTACAGGGACCTGTCATTTTCACTCAGCCCCCGAAGAAGAAGAAGAAGAAGAAGAAGAGGAGGAAGATGAGGGAGCTCCCAAACGACGCCGCCGCCCCTCCAGCAAGGTCGAAGCTGTGATGGCGTCGTGGAGAACGACGCCTGCGACTGCATCTGTGGCATTCCGGGGCCTTGAAGGCCTGACAGTCTAACACTGTCACCGCAGGTGATCCACAGATCCAGTGGTGTCTCGCACTGCAACACAAAGCAAATACGATTAATCAAGATCAACGTGAGTTTCTTGAGTCTATGCCTTTGTCTTAACAGAAATCCAAAACAAATCGGCAGAAAACCTGATCATGCTCAATGACCGCTCCTCCATGGACCATTGGTCTCCAAGATGGAGACGTGTTGGTTTGTTGAGCTCGTAGAGGGCGTGTTTAGACAACAACAATCACCTGCATTACGGCGAAGGCGCAAAGGTGTAAATAGCGCAAACATATTAACCTAATTTTTCTAGAAAAAATGTTTTAGTATTGAATCATGCATAACTGGATTATGCTCAGTGAAGACGCGGAAAGGAAAGTGTTCATAGCCCAGGCCTTGTTTTTCACTCGTTGGGGAGTCAAGCTGAGTGATTGGCATCAGAATCATTTAAATTGATCCAGTTTAGAGAGAATAGCTTCAGCTGACTGCGGCGCAATGGGGCAATTTTGAAAATGTTCTTCAGTGACTGGATTGCTCCATTGTGCTACGTATGGCAGCTCTGTGGAGGGGGATCGACTGAAGCTGTTCTCTCAATAAAGGATCAATTCAAATGATTCTGATGCCAATCACTCGGCTTGACTCCCAATAATCGAAAAATAAGGAGTTTTCCTTTAAATCATTATTGAGCATGATCTTGACAGATGATTTCGATGATTTACAACAAAGACGCAGACTCAAGAAGGAAATGGTGCCGCAGAAGAACATGGTCCCAATCCCCTCGGCCGAAGCTATTCTCTGAACACTGGATCCATTTAAACAATTATGATTACTGGCTGGACTGCTGATGATCCCCATAACAGAGATTTCCATTTTTTTGGAGCCGAATTAGCACCCAAACATGTCCCACTAAAAGATGACAAACAAGGGGACGAACAAACACAACCTGCATCATTCACTGGCGCCCGGGTTCTTGGAGACCAATGGATGAACAGTTATTTGGAGTGCATGTACAAAGCCTGTGTGGCCTCCAGGAGGGTGCGTGACCACCCATTTGGATGCTGCGTCCGGCGGCCCAGTGGCTAAATGACGCTTTATAGAGCTGTGGCCCTCTCTGTCGGGGGCCGGCCATCCAGGTTGGAACCCGGACATCTCGCCCATCACCTGTTGTTTCATGTGCCGGGCGCCAGTGAATCACTAAAGGTCAATGGACTTGGAATAGGAAGCCAAGCAGTTCTTCATCCTGCTTCATGATGGAGTGGAGGGTTAAAGACGAGGCTGTTGTCGTTACCTGAGCGATCATTTGTGCCGTATATCCCCCCCCCCCCCCCCCCCCCCCCCCTCGGCGCTGTATCACAGAGACAGGGACAGGGCTTCCTCCCGGGGAACAGCCCTGTAATACTCTGGTGCTTTTGTGTTGTGAAGTTACACGAGATGATGGATGGTGCAGCCTCGAATGAAGATGAAGCTCTTCCTGTTCCTGTGTGTGAGAGCTGCGTCGCAGTGTGTTTGTGGACTCTTCCTCCTCCCTGTCTCCTGACGGCGGGTCAGGCCATTTATCCTGATTTAGTCTATAGCGGGAACATCAGTACTTCCCACTTCCCCCTCCAGCCGGACAGAGACTGATATGCGAGGCCCCCCTCAGCCGCTTTTCTCCACAAACCTGCGGTTGGTGTAAAAATCCTGAAGAATGGCCGTCTCGCGAAACTCTGAAGGATGCCGAGTGTGAAACGGTGAGGAATCTTTTCAGTGTCGGGTAAGAGAGAGTGAGATAGATTGAGGTGAAGTGTATCTGTGTCAAACAAAGACGCGCGTCTCTTTGTTTGTGGAAACTGTTGCCTCCCACAAAAGCGAGCCGCTGCCAAAGCGAGGGGCTTCCCACGCAGCTAATGGCTGCAATGTGGAAATGAGTGGCTGGCTGGTGGTGGGGGTGGCAGGGGGAGGCAGGGGGAGGCAGGGGGGATGTGTTAATTGAAAGTTAGGATCACTTTGTGGCCATTACAAGGAAATCGGAGACGTGTTAACGCCGCAGAGTTAGGCGGCACCTGCTGTCTCTCCGGCTAATTGTGTTGGGTTTGGTCATGTCTGTCTGTCAGGGGCGAGCTCCCATCATGCTCTGCTTCCAGTTACAGCTGTATTATTGCCAGAGTTGACATTACGGCGGCGGCCACCGGGGAGCGCCGGCCAACCTGTGACCCCCGCTGCCAGGGCTCCTGACGGATCCTCAAAAGCCAATATGGATTTAATTCATGGCTTTATTGCTATCGGGAGAGAGGCGCCTTTATTCCCCTGCCCTGTGTAGTAATTATAGACCCGTGTTAGGTGTCTTTATTTATCTGACGTGATCATGTCTGAAAAATGAAGACACGATTTCACCATTTGTCCATGTCTGTTTTTAAATTTTGTGCAGTACCAGTCTTAAAGTATAGTCATTTCTAGTTGGGTTTTGTGTTCCAAGTGCGGGCAGATTTTGGTTCCGCCGTGTCTTAAGGTGTAGGCCTGCTTAAAATGACACATCTCTGTTTTTAGTTCATTTCTTATTTTTATATTTTTTGCTTGTTTCTTATTTTCATATGATATATTTATATCTTATTTTTACATGTATATTTCTTATTGTTTCTAAGCTTATTTGAATGTTTTTATTTGTCTTTGCTTAAATGTCATGTCATTTATGCATATGTATATATGTATATGTATATTTTGTTTATGTATATTTTGCTATGTTATTAAATGCCGTTCTGTTTGTAATATCAATAATAAATTAGTAATTATATTATAAAAATAATAAAAATGTTCGATGATAATAATAATAATAATAATAATAATAATTAATAACACATTATCTATAATAATTGAATAACATATAAATTAAATAAAAAAGATATAGATATATAATAAATGGATAATAAAATAGATAAAATAGATGTTCATTTCCGCACAGTCATACTCCACAGTAGTGTATCGATTAAAATATAGGAGCCTGGGGCAGGCGAGGTGAGAAGCACTTTGAGTTTCCTCATCCTCACTTCCATATGCATCAGTGGGCAAACGGAACCGGGGTGCCGTGCAGACGCTCGCTGGGGAGGCCTACTGTGCTTTTGAGGAGCTGCTAGAGGCGACGACGTCTAATCTGATTTAGAACCAGAGCAACCTCCTATTTATTTTTAATTGTCCCACTTTAGCATTTAAGAGCTATTGATCCCCCGGAAAAGCATTAAGTGACAGAATCACTATTACTGTTAGCGCTCGCTGCTTGGGGAAGCCACATCAAAGGACATTTTAATGTCACTGGCTTTCTGAGGGAATTTGAAGCCCCCTGTTTGGAGCGGGCCAGCCTATGGACGTAAAGGACAAGTAATAAGACAAATGCGGATATGTAAGCGACGGGGGGGTGTGGATTTGGCGATACTAATCAAAGTATATCTGAGGATTGATTCTATACATCCGAACGACAATGTTTACAAAACAAGACGTCTTCTTGGTCAATCCTCGAGTGTCACATTATTATTGGTAGAGGGGCGGGGTGGAGGAGGGGAGGAGGAGAACTGTACTCAGCTCAGCGTGGTGAAGCGGAGTCAAAGGGATTGTCTTTGTGGTTTCAACAAGGGTCATCCCACTCACGTCCACTACCGTTTGGAGACGCGTTCGCTCAGATTCATCCGTCCGGGCGCCTTGCGGTACTGTCAGATATATCCCACCTTTAATCTACCCGGGGCTCCGTTTGGTGCCGTCGCCTTGCATCCCCTCCACTTACAAAATGTGTCCCTTTCATGTGAGACCTCCCTCCCTCTTTCCGCCACCGCCCCCCAGATGTTTTGATTAGCGGCGGCTCGTATGCTGGTCAGATCCCGGGATTAATGATGGATAATTTGCCGAGGGTTGGCACGTCGCACCGCCACGCTGCCAGCCTTTGGACGCCATATGGGCAGAAGCAGCTGTTTTCATTACTCTCCCTTGCCCAGATGTGTCAAACAGGATGCCGACTTCAATCCGCAGTCTTGCTGGCACTCGGTGGGGGGTGCTTTCTACTAGCTTGGCAGCTAATTACTTTAATGTAGCCGAGGACAGAGGCCCTGCGTGTTTTTTAAAGGCCTTTTACAAACAGCCGAATGCCAGCTGTCACCCCCGCGCACAATGAGGGGAGATGGATAGGTTGGTAGGTGAGTGTCTGATGGGGTTAGCCGCGGGCACAGACCCAGCCACGGACCGGGGGCGTGCACAGCCTCTCCTCGGGAACAATGGGAAGGTCATTCCAAATAAACCCCCCAACCAGCCACATGGCCCGATGCGTCCTGAGGTACGCCGAAATCTGCATTTTATAATCTAATAGACTAGCTGTGCTGCTCTGTTTGCCCTCTCCCTTCTCCAAAAGGCCTTGTTTTTTGTTTTTTGTTTTTTTGTTTTTTTTTCCTCCACTCTGTTAGAACTAAACGATGCTCTGAAAGCGGTAATCTGAGCGCTGGGGCCGGGCGGATACGGAGCCAAGTGGCAGTAAAGACCACACACAGAACGAAGTTGGCACGGCGGCAGAGCAGCGCCGAGCAGGAGAGCGGAGAGAAGCCGCGGCGCTGCCAGGATGTCAGCTGGGTCTTTACACGAGATTCCACAAACCGTGGAACATGTGTTTGAGTTGTTCCCGTTTCCTGCCGGGGGAGCTGCGGCTTTTATTGTTCGGCGATAAATCCTCAGATTTGTCAAAACCGACACTTAAAAACAAATAAAAAAAATCAGTTTGTTGTTTCACCGAATGTGCCAGAAATGCATATAAACTGTGTACGAGATGTTTAAATGCAAAGTCCCTCGTTTGGACGTTGAGACATTTTGAACCATTCGTCTCATAGAAGTAATAACTTAGTGCAGTGTTTCTCAACCTTTTTTCTGCCAAACAGCTCTTTTAAATTACTTTGGAGTCGGGAGTCAAAAGAGGGGGCATGAGAGTTGAACTTGTTTTTTTAATGACTGAGGACTAAATTAAAGCCCAAGGAAAAAACCTGCCTCAGCATGTGACCAAGATTCATACTGAATGAGATTGATTGACTCTGCATTCCACCCAAAGAAATAATTTCGACGGAACTAAATGATTCCTGGGAGGATCCCGTTCACGAGTCAGAGCCGAACCCGCTCGTCCGGCTCCGGTTTGCGGTTCCAGGAAGTGGCCCCTCGCTCACCGTGCGTGACACCAACACAGCCAAACCCACCGAGAGTCGGAAAAATCGAACGACTCTTCACTCTTTGCCGAGTGACTCGTCAAGAACGCGATCTCAAAGAAGGAGAGCGGAGCCTTCCATCACCGATAGTTTTCACTTTCAGTGCGACACTTGAGCTTGCTGTGGTGAGCACAGAGCGGCTGCCCTGACCTCTGGGTCGGTGGTGCCGGCGTTTTGACCTCGCAGCGCAAGCGCCACTTTCCATTATTTATGTATTCCAAGTGGAATTTGAAAATTTTTCACGGCATAGTTGAGGAAAAAAGCTACGGCCCGCGTCGCGCGTCGATAGGTTCCCCGTGACGTTCAGACACCGTGTCCATACCATCATTTTAACACGGGGCCCCCCGGCGAGATCAGGGGCTCCGACGCCGCGTGAAAAGGTCAACGGCAGCTCCTCTGAAGCTTTGATATTTCCATCGATAGGAGCTCACCTTTCCAACACACGCACGTTGGTTTCACCACGTGTTCTCCTGATCAACAAGCCGGGTCAATACCTAATGATAGTTTGGTTCCCGGGGCCGGTGCATGATAAAAGAAAAGCAACGTCTCCACTGTTTCTATGCCCGCAGGCATCGCGTTCCCCCCACCCGACAGTACAGTGGTGTTTTTATTTTGTTAGCTTGTCTGGCTTGTCGGGCTTATTAATAGAACGTAGGGAGGCAAACTGGGGTTTGGAGTAAACGTCTGCTCGCAGTGCTGCCCGGCGGAGTCACCAGGGCGCTGTTTTGTTTCTGGTTTGTTTTCGCGGCGTTATTGATCTCGGGGGTTGTGTTGCCTCATGTGCCGGCATCCAATCGGGAGTAGAAAGAGAGACGGAAAGTGATTGTTAGCAAATAAAATGCTGCTCTTATGAGCAAAAGGTTTGATTTGTTGGGTTGCGTTCTGTGTTTTGCATGGCGTTTTTAATCAAATTACCGACGCCGACGGGGGGCGGGGGGGGCGAGGATGTGGGGGGTGGGGGACAAGTCCTTAACCAAGCACAAGTTGTTGCTATTTATCCAAACGTTGCGTTATTTCCCCAACGTGGGTCGGGGTTTCAAGTGGTATTTGTTTACCACTGTTTTCCTGGTGGATAGACCTCGGCATGTGGCGCGGGTCCCGTTCAGCGAGTGCTCCTGTCTTAGTCATGCTCACTTTGTGCTCCCTAAACATCTTCTCCCACAGGAGCCCATTATCCCGCTTAATATATGCAAAAAAGGCTTGGATCGCACATCGCACTCGCTCGGGGACTCAGACGCACTCGTATTTTTCGAAGGCTCCTACCGGCGTGTGGGCAGCTAAATGAAACTGAAGGGGGTGCTTCTCTCCTCGCTCTGAGAGGCCGTCACAAAGAAAGTCATTATAAGTTTTGGAGTGAACATGAAGGGTCATACTTGTCAGAGGGAGACCCCCGGTGGCACCACGTGTGTGTTCGACATCTTGAAAGTTCAGGAGGATGTCGAATCCACGTGTCTCGTCTGGTGGATTTAGTCACAGCTACTGTTCAAGCTCTTTGGTGAATTTGTTTGATCTATCTATCTATCTATCTATCTATCTATCTATCTATCTATCTGTCTATCTGTCTGTCTGTCTGTCTGTCTGTCTGTCTGTCTGTCTGTCTATCTATCGAACTATCTATCTGTCGTCCGTCCCTCCGTCTGTCCGTACATAGAGTGATGTTCAAAGGTTCTCAGGAGTGTGATAACAGTAACAACTGTGCAATAACAGTGTAATGGCAGCATAATAACATTGTCATAAGGAACCTAGATACAACTTACTGTACACATGTTGGGAATTCGGTCTTGTTGCTTGAATTCAGAATGTTTTTTGGAGCCTTGTTTCCGTTCCATTGCCGAAACATTTTAATTTAATATAAATATTTCACACAACATGTGTGTGTGTGTGTGGGTGTGTGTGTGTGTGTCTGTGTGTGTGTGTGTGTGTGTATGTGTGTGTGTGTGTGTGTCTGTGTGTACGTGTGCGTGTGCATGTGGAATTGAAGCCACACGCAAAAGTGTGACAATTTCCTCTCATCCGCACACACATACGTCATATGGCATCTCAAAAGAGACGGCGGCACCACGGCTGCTGATGCTTTGATTTCGGCTATGAAATTTTAATTTAAAAAAGAAAGGGAGGGAACATATTGTGCTCATTCAGAATCTAACTTTGTTCCCTTCAAACTGGGAAGATTGGATTTTCTTAATTAAATTATCCTCCCTTGTTCACATACTCAAGGGGGCCATTGGCTCAAGGCATTGAGAAAAATGTGTCTGTGGGGTTTTCTTTTTTCTTTTTTGGGGGGTAGGATGCATTATGCCGGGTTTGTGAAGAGAATGAAATGTTTTGTTCTGATTGGACTCCCCCCCACCTCCCCTTTTTCCATTCCATTCCGTTCGGACTCCTCTTTTTTCCCCCTCTAACTGGCCATCCCTTGCTTTTCTTCTCCTCCTCCTCCTCCTCTGTGTTGTGCCAGCGTCGGGCCCTGAGCCGCTCGGCGAGAGGACGCTTTGATGTGTCCCCCCCTCCCTCCCTCCCCCCCTCTCCAGGGCCCTGATTGGTGGAGACAGGGGGTGTGGGGGCGGGGGGTGGGGGGGATGAAAGCGAGCGGGGCAGCGAGGGGGCACCTGCACACAGAGCCCGGCCTGGGAGGCTGCTTCATCTTCAACTGCTTCCCTCGACCGCGGACTGAACTCCTGTGTCAGCGACCATCACACGGTCGCACTGACCCCCCCCCCCCCCCCCCCCCTCCCTCCCTCCCTCCCTGTATCTCTCTCTCTCTCTCTCTCTTTCACTCCCGTTCCCTCTCATCTTTGTCTCAGTGTCGCTCGCTTTATATACTTGTCAGGAGAGAGAGAGAGAGAGAGAGGGAGGAGTAGGTGATAGGTGACTTTGTGCTAAATTCATTTTGGACAAAACCAAATAAACCAAATCTCACTTTAACAAATGGATCCATCTATCTATCTATCTATCTATCTATCTATCTATCTATCTATCTATCTATCTATCTATCTATCTATCTATCTATCTATCTATCTATCTATCTATCTATCTATCTATCTATCTATCTATCTATCTATCTATCTACCTGTCTATCTATCTATCTATCTATCTATCTATCTATCTATCTATCTATCTATCTATCTATCTATCTGTCTATCTGTCTATCTATCTATCTATCTATCTATCTATCTATCTATCTATCTATCTATCTATCCATCTATCTGTCTATCTATGTATCTATCTATTTATCCAAAATGTAGAATAATCCCACTAAGTGTGAAGCAGATGAAAAAGCTGCTGTTAAATCTGTCAGCAGTTTCTCTCGCTCTCTCTCTCTCTCTCTGTCTCTCTCTCTGTCTCTCTCTCGCTCCTTTTGCTCCGTGGGAATTTGATTAACCATAAAACGCTGCATTATGTCATCTTCTATTTGGGGCCATTTAGCCAGGAGGAGGTCAGGGCCAAAAAGACCCTTTTTCACTTTTTATTGAGACGTCTTAGCAACATGGCTTCTGTTCCAGCTGCACAGCTGTACAGCAGGACAATGAGTCTCTGTGCCGCCGCTTTTCAGACACCACTCCGCAGGGTGTGTGTGTGTGCGTGCGTGTGTGTGCGCGTGTGTGTGTGTGTGTGTGTGTGTGACCGAAATACAGTACGTTGGGCTGATGTTGCTCTATTTCACAAAATGTTTATACAAAATGTTCATCACTATGTCAGTACCATGTGGTGAGACAATAGAGGCAATTTCCACCGATGCTGTTTGTTAAAGATCACAGTGGATCCTCCCCAATCCGTTCATGTTGAGGAGTAAACGTAATCCGCGCCTTGGAAACCGTCCTCAAATACATGATGAAAGAAAAAAAGTTAAACTAGCTTCCGTTAGCGTCCGTTATTTTGGAGGATAAGCATGAGATTGGTTCCTCTCTTCTCCGAAATCCTCCCATTTACGTGGGGGGTTTAAAGACCGTGTGAAGAATTATGTTTTATCACTTCAAGTCGTGATATTTAGAATAATCCTCTGGTGCTGCTACGTCCTTCACTTTACCTTGGATGGTGATTGATATGAGACTGGATGCTTGTGGTTGTGTGTGTGTGTGTGTGTGTGTGTGTGTGTGTGTGTGTGTGTGTGTGTGTGTGTGTGTGTGTGTGTGTGTGTGTGTGTGTGTGTGTGTGTGTGTGTGTGTGTGTGTGTGTGTGTGTGGGGGGGGGTGGGGTCTTGACCCTGTTTTATATGCTGCAGGAGTGCAGCTATGTCTAGTTCTTAGAGAACACTATATGATTAAAAACTGTTTGCTTTTTAGAGCTGTTTTGGGGGACAGAGATCTCAGCTGACCCAGTGTAAATGCAGTTGTTGCAAAGGTGACCTGCTTGTAAATGAGGGTCATGGTTCAGGTGCCGGAGGTCACGGGGTCGGCCCTCTTTGTACACGAGAGCACCTCGGTGGCCGCCACCTCGCCGACCCCTGGATGCTGAACGTGCATTCGATTGTGTTAGGGCCGATAACGTATGGAGCTCAAAGGCAAAGGAGAGGTCACCTCTGGGCCCATTGAGATGTGAAAGGTGACAGGCTGGAGATCTAAGCCAATAGAACTCAAAGCGCATCTGTCAGATGTCTTGGACAGGAGTGTTTGCTCAGCAATCACAGGCCGCTCTTTTAAAGAGACATGAGTGCCTCCTATATGGACAGGTGCATTTTTAAGCCATTTGTCGGTGAAAAACGCCTTTGAAGCATGGGAGGCATTGCTTTTAAAGCAATTCTTTTTTAATCATCACAAAATAATCACTCAAACACTCAAATGAATCCGGTGGTCTTTTTTTTTTTTTTTTTGTCAACTCAAGTCCGATTGGAGTCCGGCTCGAAGGAGTTGCCGAAGAAAGAGACCGGGGAAAATCCTTCCGCCCGGCGTCATGCTGGAGAATTTCAGAGCTAAGCATCAGAACGCGCAGCAGCACTTAGGGCAAATCCCGAAGGCCGTGACTGGCGCAGCGTGTCCCACATTAGCTCGACCACAGCTCACTGAAATGGACTCGGCTGAGTGGAATGAAAGCCATAAGGCACCGCGCGCACCATGCCAGGGAGCTTTATCAGACAGAGATCAATGGACGGCTACATTCTCTCTGGGCGCCCAAGCTGCAAGGGCAAATACAGTATCTCGGGGCGGAGGGGGGTTGCAGGAGTCATTGATAGGCTTAGGCCTGTGCAGTTGTGTATGTGTATGTGTCGCCTCCTTTAATCAGGTTTCCCCGACAGCAAACACTGGGCGTCAAGTGAAGCGTTTCAGGCGGCGAGGCTCTTTCAGCCGGGACAAAAGGTGGGAGAAGCTGTGGGGCTCTGGGCCCGGCCCTCTCGTTCGCTCAATGCCTCTCAGTTCTCCGGTGGAGCTCAAAGGGCCTGTGCCCTTCCAGCTGTAAAATTGGCTGACGGGGAGCCTCTAAAGTCTCGCTCTCCTGCGAGTCCAAAACCAAACTGTGGCGTTTATTCAAGCTGATTGAGGAGAACCGAGGATTTTTCACTGCGACCGTGCCGCGTATAGGGGACAGAGGGGACGTTTAGATGTCTGAAGGAAAATGTTTTCAAATAGAATTTTAAATATGTATATCTTATACCTCTTTAAAGGAATTAACATCTCCATTTATAACATCCAGATATTATAAATGGACTGTTTTCTCAATCGGAAGTAAAATGGAACAGTGGTGAATATGCAACTTGCAACACTTACTACCTTACTTGCACAACACTTACTGCAGTATCTGACACAAAAAACACTTGTACTTGTACTTGTAGACCTGTACTTACTATGAATATTTTCCTCATCCCTTTTCATTCAGCTAACACTGACTACTTATATGTATCACTTACTACCTTACTCGCACAACGATTACCACTTTACTTACACATCACTTACTACCTCACTTTCCAACATCCCTTTTACTTTTGCTGAAACCTACTACGTGTTAACGCTTACTACTCACAACACTTACAACACTACCTAAAGCCACTGCGAGGCAAATGGAATAACACACCAGTGGGCCGGTTCAGAAATAAATATTGTCACCGTTCGTAGGAAAATCGATTCGAATTCGAATTAAATACTGATTTTGAGGAATTTGAAGGCGCCATAATTCCTCGAACAATTTCGCGAAATGTACGAAATTGGTTAACGCCAAGGGGTCGCGCCTCGGGCCAACGGGAGACACCGACCGGAAAGAGGAAGACGTGAAAGGCGTCCATGTTGTTGACATGATTCAAAGGACTCTCCTTTCATCACGGCCGCTGCCACTCTCTCCGTCACGGACGGCAAAGAAAGAAAAAAGAGAGAAAGAGGATTGTAACTTTGGCCCTATTGTTTAACAGCTCCCAGAGACGGAGGACACAGAAATTATTCTGAAGAGCAGGAGGCACACGGTGTAAAGTGACCTTTAACTGCACTTCCTTAGCTGAATCTCATCCAATTAGAGCACTGTATATTTTCCCTAATAGTGGCTGATGAGGCCGGGCGTATGGGCGAGCACGCCCGGCCGGCGTTGCTATGCAGCGGGATGTGCTGCTTAGCGCCGGAGGAGCGCAGGGGAATAAGTGAGCAGAGAGCTTTAATTTGATAGGGTTAGAATCCAGCAGGCTCCAGGGTCGCGGGTCACCAGGAGCTTGTCTCACACCGAATATGAAGAAATCACAAGTAAATTGCTTACATCTGCTGCCGGTGGCGGCCAAGGCTCACGATTGGCTCCCCGAGGTGTGCGCGCTGAATCTCACACTGCTCAGTGGAAAGAAGGGGAGGGGGAGGTTGTAAAGAAGCCTTGTAATTGGAGTAATTCTGCATTAAAAACTGCTCCATGAAGCTGGTTTGAAAAGTAGCGACTGCAGGAGAGTCTTGAGGACCAGGGAGTGCTTTTAAATATCTCTGTCTTATGTCAGATAAACAAAAAAAGGTTTATCAAAACTTACTGCATTATCTATACACATATACCTAACTTACACAACACTTATTAGCCTACTTAGACACCTACTATCTTACTTGCACACTAACTACCTTATTTACATGCTTACTACAACACATACTTCTTCTTCTTCTTTGGGCTGCTCCCGTTAGGGGTGGCCACAGCGGATCATCTGCCTCCAGTACCTTCTGTTCTGCGCATCTTCCTCCTTTACACCAAGCGCGTGCATGTCCTCCCTCACCACATCCATAAACCTTCTCTTTGGCCTTCATCTTTCCTCTTGCCTGGCAGCTCCATCCTCAGCATCCTTCTCCCAGTGTCACTCTCATCTCTCCTGCACACGTGTCCAATCCATCTCAGTCTGGCCTCTCTCACTTTTCCACTAAACTGTCCAAACTGAGCTGTCCCTTTAATGCAGTCATTCTTAATCCTGTCCATCCTTGTCACTCCCAATAAAAATCTCAACATCCTCAACTCTGCCACCTCCAGCTCAGCCACCTGCCTCTAAACCGTACAACTTAGCTGGTCTCACTACCATCCTGTAGACCTCCGGAGACTTTTCTCCACCCACTCCACCCTGCCTGTACTCTTTTTTTCATCTCTCTCCCGCACTCTCTGCTGCTTTGGATGGTCGACCCCAAGTACTTGAACTCATCCTCCTTCTCCACCTCCACTCCTTGCATTCTCAGCTTTTCGCCGCCCTCCCTCCCATTCAGGCACACGTATTGTGTCGTATTCCTGCTGATTTCCATTCTTCTTCTCTCTAATGCATGCCTTCACATCTCGAGGCTCTCCTCAACCTGTTCCCTACTCTTGCTACAGATCACAATGCCATCCGCGAACATCATAGTCCACGGAGACTCCTGCCTGATTTAATCGGTTAATCTGTCCATCACCATGGCAAACAAGAAAGGGCTCAGAGCTGATCCTTGATGCAATCCCACCTCCACTTTGAATGCCTTCGTCACGCCTACTGCACACCTTACTACTGTCTGACTGCCCTCATACATATTCTGTACCACTCTTACGTACTTCTCTGCCACCCACAACTTCCTCATGCAATACCACACTTCCTCTCTCGGCACCCTATCATAGGCTTTCTCTAAATCCACAAAGACACAGTGCAACTCCCTCTGGCCTTCCCTGTACTTTTCCATCAGCATTCATAAAGCAAACATGTCATCTGTAGTACTCTTTCCTGGCATGAAACCCTACTGCTGCTCACTGATCCCCACCTCTCCTCTTAACCTGGCCTCCACTACCCTTTCCCATAGCTTCATGCTGTGGCTGATCAACTTTATTCCCCTGTAGTCACTACAGCTCTGTACATCTCCCTTATTCTTGAAGATGGGTACCAGTACACCTCTTCTCCACTCCTCCGGCATCCTGTCCCTTTTCAGGATGGTGTTAAACAGTCTCGTTAGGAACGCCACCTCACCTCGCCATCTCACCTAAACATTTCCATGCTTCCCCTGGTATGTCATCTGGGCCAACTGCCTTTCCACTCTTCATCTTCTTTAATGCTGTTCTCACCTCATCCTTGCTAATTTGCTGCACTTCTTGATCCACTATCCCCACATCATCCACTCTTCTCTCCCTCTCATTTTCTTCATTCATCAACTCCTCAAAGTACTCCTTCCACCTTCTCAACACACACTCCTCACTAGTCAGCACATTCACATCATTATCCTTCATCACCCTAACCTGCTCTACATCCTTCCCAGCTTGGTCCCTTTGTCTTGCCAATCGGTACAAGTCGTTTTCTCCTTCCTTACTGTCCAATCTCTCAACTCGTCGTACGCCTTTTCCTTTGCCTCTGCCACTTTTCTCTTCGCCTTGCACCGCATCAGCTTGTACTCCTGTTTACTTTCTTCATTTTTCTGACAATCCCATTTCTTCTTCGCCAACTTCTTCTGCTCTATGCTTTCCTGTACTTCCTCATTCCACCACCAAGAGTCCTTGTCTTCCTTCCTCCTCCTGCATGATACACCGAGTCCCTTTGTGACCATCTCCCTCATCACTTCAGCAGTTGTTTCCCAGTCATGTGGTAACTGTTCAGTCCCACCTATTGCCTGCCTCACCTCTTCCCTAAATCACATGCAACACTCCTCCTTTTTCAACTTCCACCATTTTATCTTTGGCTTCTCTTTCACTCTCTTCCTCTTCTTGGCCCCCGGAGTCATCCTACAGACCACCATCCGTTGCTGCCTAGCAACACACTCCCCTACCACCACTTTGCAGTCACTAATCTCTTTCAGATTGCACCTTCTGCATAAGATGTAGTCCCATCAATTTCCAGCTTCATGCTCATCACTCTTTCCGACGCCCTCATCACCTCCAAAACACTCTTGACATATTCTTCCTTCAAGATTATCCCTACCCCATTTCTCCTTCCATCCGCTCCATGGTAGAACAGTTTGTACCCAGCTCCGATACTCCTGGCCTTACTCCCCTTCCACCTGGTCTCTTGTACACATAGTACATCTACCTTCCTTCTCTCCATCATGTCAGCCAGCTCTCTCTCTTTACCCTTCATAGTGCCAACGTTCAAAGTTCCTACTCTCAACTCTACTCTGCTTCCCTTCTTCCTCTCCTGCTGTCTCCGGACACGCCTTCCCCCTCTTCACGGGGATGGTAGCTCAGGCGGTAGAGCTGGTGGTCTAGTGATCTAAAGGTTGCTGGTTCGATCCCAGGCTCCTCCTGCTATCATGCTGTAGTGTCCTTGAGCAAGACACTTAACCCCTAGTTGCTCCTGATGGCTGCGTCCGTCGGTGTTTGAACAATTGTAAGTCGCTTTGGATAAAAGCGTCTGCTAAATGTAATAGATAGATAATAGATTCATCTTCTTCAGCCGACAATAGCACAATTTCCACTGGCACTTATTACCTTACTTACACAACACTTATTACCTTACTTACACACCGACTACCTTACTTACAGACTTACAACCTTAATTACACAACACTTAATACCTTACTTTACCAACACATATCACTTTAATTACACACCTACTACCTTACTTACACAACAGTTACTATCTTACTTACACAACACTTACTACCTTACTTACACATCTTCTACCTTACTTACAGATTTATTGCCTTACTTACACAACACTTGCTACCTTACTAACACAGCACTTACTAAATCACTTATACACTTTTGCTACCTTACTTACATATTTACTAACTTACTTACACAACCCTTACTACCTTACTTACACACTTACTAACTTACTTGCACAACACTTACTACCTTACTTACAGACTTACGACCTTACTTACACAACACAAGAGAAATGTTTAAAGAATAATAGTATATGAAATATATGTGCCGATTAGCATATGGCAATATGTAATAACAATGAGAGCAGTGAAAACAAAAGGCAGCATCTGGTAGTATAATAGTAGTATTACCACCATGAGGCTTTACTGCACCCTCTGAACATATAAAACTTACTAGTACTTTTTTTGACATTTCTCAATCTATAATCAATAGGACCATGACATGAATTACCGTCCAGTTTGTTTCACTTGAACATCCAATGTGTTTCGGTGTTAAATAACCCTACAGTACTGTCGACTTCATTTTTAAACAAGTCATCGGATTTCATCACTGTATGTTGTTCTCTGCCAAGCTTCCAGTCGAATACTTTACTTTATTACCTCTCTCTCTCTCTCTCTCTCTCTCTCTGTGCTCTCTCTCTCTCTCTCTCTCTCTCTCTCGGCGCGACGACTCGTGTTTCCCCCATGGCATCGGTTCCAGCCCCGACTTTTGGGACGGTGTCCAGCGCCGAAACCAGACAGGCTGTGAATTATCACAAACGCTCGGGCAAATGACACTCCATTGAAAGGTCTTTGTCACCAATTATGTGTCTATTAAGGAGCAGTCAATCCGTCAATGTGCAAACAGCCCCGCGCTCCCAGGGCTCCCTCATCGACGCCGCGCTGTCGATCGGCCATCTGATGTGATTTAGCGCCGCAGGAGCAGCTCCGCGGTCGCAGCGCAGGAAGTAAGCAAGTCCAACTGCAGCCAATTGTGCGAGCATTACCAAAAAAAATGTTTTAAATGGGTTTCAATGGGAATACATGAAAACCAATACTCTAAATAGCCTACCTAGCTCGCTATTTCACTTCAGATGTATTTGTCGCGGACGTGATGCACTGTACCGCATGCACTGAATCTTCCAGAGACTGTGCTGGGCATAGTGCAAAATAAAAAGATATGTACAAAATATTCAATAAAAACAGTAGAAATAAAAAATAGGAATAAGATGGAAATAAAATGAAAAATAGATGAAATAAAAAAAAACTATCTATACAGCATTAAAAAATAAAAAATATTATATATTAAATATATATATATATATATATATCATACTGTTATATGGTTCACTTCAAATCGTCTTTTTCTCACCAGATAAAGTAGAGACATAGTTATGCTGTTATGTAATGCAAATTAACCACTTCCGCCATTTTGTCTTGTGCCAAACTCTCCTTTAAGCACTTTCTACATTCGGCAAAAAGATCAACTCAAACTGGACATCATCTATCATATATCTTAGTCCACACTAGTATGGATATTTTTATATATTTATTTTTATTTTTAGCGTTTCAGGTCACTACAACAGATATCTTTTAGAAAACACTTTCTTAAGTGCCCATCTTGAAAAACTCCGGTTTCTGTGTATCCGTGTGGACACGTTTGGGGAAACGACGACGTCACACCTGGATCGGAGCACGCCCCGTGCTGCTTGGTGTCAGCAGCATGCGCACAGCGACCGCACCCCTTGTCCGACACCCAGGGGCCTCATTTGAAGGCGGCTTGAGCGTCCAGAAAATATCAGTTTAGAAAAATGTCAGAATTAGTGTGGACACTGGACAGGGCCTAGGACTACTTTGACTGACCAAAATTGACGGGTCCACTTGGTTGGTTTGTACCGAAAATGGGCATGTACTGTATGATATCGTGTTTTCATTGGGGTAACTGCGGCTCCATCGACTCCAGGCGGTCCTTATCACAGCAACGTTATGACGTTACATCCAACATTTTGAGACGAATTACTGCAAAATGTCCCTGCCACCAAAACAAACCACATTTACAATTAGGGGATGAGTGTCTGGATCCAGAAGCGTCCAGGCTGGGAGATAAGGGGACGATGCACAACAATCTATCCAAGTATCCTGAGCGGCACGGAGACAAGAGGTGGAAATGGTTTTAGTCTGAATCAGAACACAAGATTGATTCTCTAGCAGAAAATACATTTCATTTCATTTAATGTCATTTATTTTTTTATTTTTTTTCAGACTGATTCTGATTCTGAATTCCAAATATGTTCCTTTTCCTCCTTTACTGCATGTATATTACTTTTTTTTTTTAATGAGACTATATTCTGGTGCAGCATCTGTCAAATAATGAGACAAAATAAAAGAGACGGCTGAAAATGATGAAGGCAATGACGAATCCTGTGACATGATATTTGTTTTTCGGAAGAGTTGTTTGGCTGCTTTTACAGTAGCGCTCCTTGATTATCCTTCAGACGCAAGCACTGATAATACGTCTAAAAAACATTTTTGTTTTACCAGTGCATGTGGTTTTCCTCGGCTATCGCCATATTATATACATGCAATTGTTCCAATACGGTGAGGTTCAGGATGGATCAGAGGCTTACACTCACCTGGGAATGTTGTTGTTTTGTTTTTGTTTTTTTTATACTTTATTTATATATTCTTAATTTATATTGTTAAAAAAAAAATTATAAATTTTTCGATTTTTATTTTAGTTTACTTTAGGTTTTTTTTTAGTTAGTTATATTGAATTGGTGTGAGGAAATTAAAAATCCCAATATTCCTTCCTTTCTCTCAGACCCCCACCACAACACAAGTCCTCTAATTTGCATGTTTTGAATAACCTGGCTGCATGTCCTTGTTTCTTGCTTGTTATTATGTGATTTGGCGGGGGGCGGTGGGGGGGGGGGGGGGGGTGGACGGACGACAAATAAATAGATAATAATTAAAAAGTGGAGTTGGGTGCAGCTCATAAATCACTGCTGGGAGTTCCAGCTGAGGAGGCTCAATAAAGCTCCTTCCCTTAAACACTGGCCCATGGTGATGGGAATATGAGGGGTCAAGCGGGGTGAGACGCTCTCCCTCAACAGGAAATGAGCTTTCGCCGGGCTGTGTTCCCAAGGTAATGAGCAGTGTGTGTGTGTGTGTGTGTGTGTGTGTGTGTGTGTGTGTGTGTGTGTGTGTTAATCTCGGCTAATATTGTTATAATAACTTGATTAATTATTAAAAACAAGCAAATGGCAACGTTGTAAAGGACCACCGGTGGCCGTGGATTTCTGTTGCATTATGGCCCCCGACAGCATCTTGCAGTGAAAAAAGTGGAGCTGAGAAATAGGATGGAGGCTATTAGATGGCGCTGAGAAAACGTTAAGCTACACGTTAGCTGAGCAAGCTTTTGTCAGAAGACGCCAGAAATAAGGTCAAATAAAATAAGATTCGACTTCCGGTGTTACAGGGGCAAACAAAAACAGTGCAGGTCAGGAAAGTTATGAGATTGAAAATAAAAATAAAAACAACACACAGTACTGTATGTACACAGGGCCGGCCGCATGGGGTGGATCGTCACCCCATGCGGTGGTGATCCACTGCGTGTTGCCGTTCTCCAAAGAAAACAAATAAAAACTGTGTTTTTGTTTTAGATGTGTTTAACTCCTTACTGTATTTAACTCCTTCCCCCCTTCCCTCCTTCCCCTCCTTCCCTCCTTCGCTCCGCTTCAGGCCCCATAACTGCGCCAGGCGTCCCTGTACGTACGCATCCACCAGCTAAGTTAGCACTATGTAGCGCTATGCCAGCTAGCGAGGGAGCCCGATGTGGTCAGTTGGCAGTTACACTAAAGTAAGTACAGTCAGTATACACAGTATATAATATCATCATTATAATAATAATAATTTGTATTCTGGAACCTCGTCCTCTGCCTGCATGTCGCCCTGCCTTCCGCCCCGCGCGGCCGCCTTCGTTATCATCCTGTCGCGGCGGAGCTTTGCGGGTTGCGTGGTTTTCAACCTATGCAAGGTCGTTATTTCCCACCGTCGCCCTTTTGTCGACAGAGGTGTGAATCGCAGGTCCAGGATATGCAAACGAGAAGCCCCCTCCCGTGTTGTATAACCGCTCTGATTGGGGCAGGGAACGAGGCGTCCGCGGCCGAGACGACGTTTTGCTACTCAGCAAAAAAAAAAAAAAAAAAAAAAAGAAGCCAACGACGAGCTCGCCATTAGCATGACAAAAGGTGAGCGCTAAGTGAGGCGGCGGGAAGGGAGACACGGTGAAATTAAGAACGTAATGTCTGGTTGAGACATACCTACCCTCCCCCCACCCCCCACCCCCCAAAAAAAAGAAACCACAGAGAGAGGAAATGTGACTGTTCTGTTTAGCGCGGCGTAAATACTTTATTCATATAATGGTAATTTCACCCCCGCCGTTTTTTGATCGCGTCATTCCCTCTGGAAAATTGCAATTAAGTTTGGTGCAGATAAAACATGCCAACTGCTCTGCATTTCAAGGCCTGATTGGCCTATCGGCTCGTCGGCGCCGCCGTGGTTTTCATCACCGTTAATTGATCCTTTCTTTAATTAATCTGGACGGGGGGGGGGGGGGGGGGGGTGGCGTATCTCTATCCCCGTCTGATGGTCCCCGCCCTGTCTGTCTGTCATAACACAATAAAGAAAGCACACCCGCCCGTCCGTCCGTCCGTCCAGCCCTCCCTCCGCCCGTGCCTCCGCCCGTCCCGCTGTCGCTTACTCCGCCTTTAGCCTCCACCCGCGCTTTGGCTCGCCGCCAAGTGGGCTATTTCTGGCGTCCCACGTCCAGGGCAGAGCGCGGACTTTCACCTCCGGCGCCAGCGTTGACCGCACCGCAACCAAGTTTGGCCCCCACTGGTTCTTTGTTTTCTTCAAGTGATGCACCATGTACTCCATGTTTTCTTTTTGGACAAAATATCTCCTTCAGTTTATTTCCTAATCAGCTTGTGGACAAATGCAATTTATATTTCTTCTAAGTGACTTGGCAAGTGACCAAATACAGAACACTATATATATATATATATATATATATATATATATTGTGTTCTGTATTTATTTCATCATTTACTTTTACATTTTTTTTCAAACTGCCAAGCTTATTTTTCTGCAAGTTTACAACAATCCCACCGATCTTTACCATGACAAATCCCTCCTACTGTATATGAAAATGTACTTGACGGAATAAACTCATTCAGCTTCTAATGACAGTGACATGAGTCAAAGCAATTTAAAGCAAAGATTTAATAAAACTGGCAGCTGTGAAAGTGGATAAAAATATATTCTTTGGGGGAATAGAAAAGACAGTTAGGCATCTATACAGCGTTCCTCTATTCAAGTATATAAGTAGGTAAAGTTAATTTGTCCTGCACCATTCGCAGATACCAGTCACAAAGTGCTTGACAATCAAATAAATTGAATCAAAGATAAAAACAGAAAAAACAGACAAGGGGAGACAGACACAAGTTAAAACCTTAAAAAAAAACATGTGCTACATAAATGCCTGTCTGAACAGATGTTTTTTTTTGCTGCTTTTTAAAAGAGTCCACAGAGTCCAGAGACCTCCGTTTTGTCAGGAAACTGTTCCAAAGTTTATGTTGCTGCAGACTGGAAAGCACCATCTCCCCGAGTCTTGAAACGTGTCTGAGGGAACCTAGAAGGACCTGGTCTGTGGGCCTAAGAGAGCGGCTCGCGCTGTGCAGGTGCAGGAGCTCCGTCACATGATGTGGAGCCTGCTCATGGCTCTACTTTATACGTGAGCACCAAAAGTTTTAAAATTAATTCAAAAATTAACAGGAAGCCTGTGCAGAGAGGTTAAAATCTGTGTAATGTGTGACCATCTGGTGGGTTGTGTTAAAAGCCTAGCGGCAGCAATTTGGGCGATTTGTGGATGGTCCAACAAAGATGTATTATGGCAGGTAAAAAGAGCATTGCAGTCGTCCAAACCTGATGAAATAAAAGCATGAATTTGCATCTCCATTTCAGCTCTTGACACAACCAACCCAAGTTTGGCTGCGTTTCTTAGGTGGAAGGAAAATTATGGTGTCAGCGTCCTAACATGAGCATCAAAACTCATGGATCGGGCAAAAGGCACACCAAGATTACGCAGAGTAGACCGAGGAGACGAGGATGAAGACTAGACCGAGGAGACGAGGATGAAGACTAGACCGAGGAGACGAGGATGAAGACTAGACCGAGGAGACGAGGATGAAGACTAGACAGAGGAGACGAGGATAAAGACTAGACCGAGGAGACGAGGATGAAGACTAGTCCCAGGATACGAGGTTGAAGACTAGACCGAGGATAAGAGGATGAAGACTAGACGGAGGAGACGAGGATGGAGACTAGACCGAGATGACAAGGATGAAGACTAGACCGAGGAGACGAGGATGAAGACTAGGCCGAGGAGACGAGGATGAATACTAGAAAGAGGAGACGAGGATAAAGACTAGACCGAGGAGACGAGGATGAAGGCTAGACCCAGGATACGAGGTTGAAGACTAGACCGAGGATACGAGGATGAAGACTAGATGGAGGAGACGAGGATGGAGACGAGACCGCGGAGACAAGAAGAAGACTACACCGAGGAGACCAGGATGAAGAATAGACCGAGGAGACGAGGATGAAGACTAGGCCGAGGAGACGAGGATGAAGACTAGACCGAGGAGACGAGGAAGAAGACTAGCCCGAGGAGACCAGGATGAAGACTAGACCGAGGAGACAAAGATGAAGACTAGGCCGAGGAGACAAGGATGAAGACTAGACCGAGGAGAAGAGGATGAAGACTAGACCGAGGAGACCAGGATGAAGACTAGACCGAGGAGACGAGGATGAAGACTAGGCCGAGGAGACGAGGATGAAGACTTGACCGAGGAGACGAGGATGAAGACTGGACCGAGGAGACAAGGATGAAGATTAGACCGAGGAGACGAGGAGGAAGACTAGACCGAGGATACGAGGATGAAGACTAGACCGAGGAGACGAGGATGAAGACTGGACCGAGGAGACAAGGATGAAGACTAGACCGAGGAGACGAGGATGAAGACTAGACCGAGGAGACAAGAAGAAGACTAGACCGAGGAGACGAGGATGAAGACTAGACAGAGGAGACGAGGATGAAGACTAGACCGAGGAGACGAGGATGACGACTAGACCGAGGAGACGAGGATGAAGACTAGACCGAGGAGACAAGAAGAAGACTAGACCGAGGAGACGAGGATGAAGACTAGACTGAGGAGACGAGGATGAAGACTAGACCGAGGAGACGAGGAAGAAGACTAGACCGAGGAGACCAGGATGAAGACTAGACCGAGGAGACAAAGATGAAGACTAGGCCGAGGAGACGAGGATGAAGACTAGACCGAGGAGAAGAAGATGAAGACTAGACCGAGGAGAAGAGGATGAAGACTAGACAGAGGAGACGAGGATGAAGACTAGGCCGAGGAGACGAGGAAGAAGACTAGACCGAGGAGACAAAGATGAAGACTAGGCCGAGGAGACGAGGATGAAGACTAGACCGAGGAGAAGAGGATGAAGACTAGACCGAGGAGAAGAGGAAGAAGACTAGACCGAGGAGACGAGGATGAAGACTAGACCGAGGAGACAAAGATGAAGACTAGGCCGAGGAGACGAGGATGAAGACTAGGCCGAGGAGACGAGGATGAAGACTAGACCGAGGAGAAGAGGATGAAGACTAGACAGAGGAGAAGAGGATGAAGACTAGACAGAGGAGACGAGGATGAAGACTAGACCGAGGAGAAGAGGATGAAGACTAGACAGAGGAGAAGAGGATGAAGACTAGACAGAGGAGACGAGGATGAAGACTAGGCCGAGGAGACGAGGATGAAGACTCGACCGAGGAGACGAGGGTGAGGATAAAGCACCAAGGTGTTGTCTCCTCACAAATGATCATGCATTATAAGTTTTCTGAAACGACTTGCTCTTGTCCAGGGGAATGAACAAAAAAAGAAAGAAAAGAAAGGAAGAGGAGAAGCCTGCCCTCTCTGTCTGACCATTTCTAGCATTTTGACAGATCTACCTGCTGTAATGGCCGCCTGTAGCAGGTGTGAAACAAGGTCTTAACACTTGGCTTTTTTTTTCACAGTGAATGTGGTGTCGGGTTTTTTTTTTTTGGGGGGGGGGGGGTTCGTAGTTAAAGTTACAATTGGACCATAAAGCATTTTCCTCCGAACTGTAAAGAATGGATGGGAGGCAGCTGAGAAATGAACATGTGAGGATCTGTTTCTGTCTAATTAAATATGCAGAAGAAGCCCCCGGCCAGCCTGCATGCTGCGTTGTGTGGTAGCACACTGCCACCTATAGTTAGTTATTTGTTTGCCTTGTGATTATTGGAAAGGCAAGTTAGCAGGTAGCAGATCACTGCTGCTGGCGACAGGATAAAACACTTTGAAGATCTTTTAGGATCACACATTTCTTTTGATGGTTTCTTTATTACTATTTGTCCAGCGGATGAGGCCTCCTGCCTCTAATGGCAACGAATCATCGGAATAAGAGTAATGCAACCCAAAGCTCTTATGTGTTATCATTGGGAAACGTATTTTCTTAGTTGTTTTTTTTGTTTTTTTTTAAGCTAAGGCCGCCATTTGTTGTTGTTGCTCTCCGAGAACAAAGCAAAAAAAAAAAAAAAAAGTCCAAGTGGCAGCTGGAGGAGCAATTTTTGTCCATCAAGGGCTATTGAGAGTTCAATTATTTATCTTGTGAAGTGTTCCAAGGATGTGGTCAGCTCAGCTCGGCCTGTAATGCACAGCAGTGAGAGGACATGTGCACGGAGTCAGAGGAGGAGAGGAAGGAGAGGAAGGAGAGGAAGGAGAGGAGAGGAGTGGAAGGAGAGGAAGGAGTGGAAGGAGAGGAGAGGAGAGGAAGGAGAGGAAGGAGAGGAGAGGAGAGGAAGGAGAGGAAGGAGAGGAAGGAGAGGAAGGAGAGGAGAGGAGTGGAAGGAGAGGAAGGAGTGGAAGGAGAGGAGAGGAGAGGAAGGAGAGGAAGGAGAGGAGAGGAGAGGAAGGAGAGGAAGGAGAGGAAGGAGAGGAAGGAGAGGAGAGGAAGGAGTGGAAGGAGAGGAAGGAGAGGAAGGAGAGGAGAGGAGAGGAGGAGGAGGAAGGAGTGGAAGGAGAGGAGAGGAGAGGAGAGGAAGGAGAGGAAGGAGAGGAGAGGAGAGGAAGGAGTGGAAGGAGGAGAGGAAGGAGAGGAAAGAGGAGAGGAGAGGAGGAGGAGGAAGGAGAGGAAGGAGAGGAGAGGAGTGGAAGGAGAGGAAGGAGAGGAAGGAGTGGAAGGAGAGGAAGGAGTGGAAGGAGAGGAGAGGAGAGGAAGGAGAGGAAAGAGAGGAGAGGAGAGGAAGGAGAGGAAGGAGAGGAAGGAGAGGAAGGAGAGGAGAGGAAGGAGTGGAAGGAGAGGAAGGAGAGGAAGGAGAGGAGAGGAGTGGAAGGAGAGGAAGGAGTGGAAGGAGAGGAGAGGAGAGGAGAGGAAGGAGAGGAAGGAGAGGAGAGGAGAGGAAGGAGTGGAAGGAGGAGAGGAAGGAGAGGAAAGAGGAGAGGAGAGGAGGAGGAGGAAGGAGAGGAAGGAGAGGAAGGAGAGGAGAGGAGTGGAAGGAGAGGAAGGAGTGGAAGGAGAGGAGAGGAGAGGAAGGAGAGGAGAGGAAGGAGAGGAGAGGAGTGGAAGGAGAGGAAGGAGTGGAAGGAGAGGAGAGGAGAGGAAGGAGAGGAAGGAGAGGAGAGGAGAGGAAGGAGTGGAAGGAGGAGAGGAGAGGAAGGAGAGGAGAGGAGTGGAAGGAGAGGAAGGAGTGGAAGGAGAGGAGAGGAGAGGAAGGAGAGGAAGGAGAGGAGAGGAGAGGAAGGAGTGGAAGGAGGAGAGGAAGGAGAGGAAAGAGGAGAGGAGGAGGAGGAAGGAGAGGAAGGAGAGGAGAGGAAGGAGTGGAAGGAGAGGAAATAGAGGAAGGAGAGGAAGGAGTGGAAGGAGGAGAGGAGGAGGAGGAGGAAGGAGAGGAAGGAGAGGAAGGAGTGGAAGGAGGAGAGGAAGGAGAGGAAAGAGGAGAGGAGAGGAGGAGGAGGAAGGAGAGGAAGGAGAGGAGAGGAAGGAGTGGAAGGAGAGGAAAGAGAGGAAGGAGAGGAAGGAGTGGAAGGAGGAGAGGAGGAGGAGGAGGAAGGAGAGGAAGGAGAGGAAGGAGAGGAAGGAGGAGAGGAGAGGAGAGGAGGAGGAAGAAAGAGAGGAAGGAAAGGAGAGGAAGGAGATAAGGAGGAGGGTGTTGTGTGAATATAAAGGAGGAAGATGGAGCTTCCTTCCAAACCTCCAGGGTGAGTCTCGTATCAGAGGTTCGGAGGGAAAACTTAATTTCTCTGATATGAGTTGTAAATAAATACAATTTAAAAAAAAAACTTTACTTTGTTTTCCATTGTTTTATCTGTTTGCTTGTTCTTGTTGTTAACATAAACTACTGAATTTAAAACAGAATTGAGGACATGAAAGCAGCACATTGTCACTTTTGGGATTTGGCGCCCCTACAGTTCCTGAGTGCAACTGCACAGCAACAGCACTGTCGTAAAACTGCCGAAGAAAGCCAAAGAACGTCGCCCGACAAAGTAGAGTAATATTACAGGATTTCACACAAATGTGAGCCTGCATAGTTTAAATTATTGTGACATTGGAGATGAACACTGACGTAACAAAAATTAAAAACGCAAAGTTCCGTCTACCAGTTTATTTATATCATACTGTAGCTTATTAGCATGCTAGCTAGCCTGCGACGGGACTGAGGTTTGACCACATTTGGCGTCCGGAAAAACTACAAAACTCCGTGAGACAGGGATGACACCGATGAGGTCACAGCCTACGATGCAATCTTTCATGAATAACGTTTGGCATTTGGCGGGAGATGTGCACTACGCTGTCGCCGTTTTCCCGTTAGCCGTGAGACAGATCACTACAGCTAACGTCAGGACATTATAAATAGTTTGCAACCCTGCGTTAGTTTGCTCAGTCAGAGAGTATAATTCATGCATTGCTAACGGTGTATGAGGTTTGGGTTTTTGCAGCGGTTCTTTCAACATTTTTTTTCCTCGGTTTCTAATCCGAACACCAAAGTTACATAGAGCAACAAGAGGTGTTCCATATTACAAGTCAGTGTACCATCAAAATTATTAGGTATATTATAAGGTTAAAAAAAGTTACATAATGTTGCTCTAAGGATGACTTACAGTAAATAGAAATAAATCACATTTTAGTGCAATTATACAACACTGGCAGCCACAAGTATCCATCCATAAATAAATAACATTTTACTGCATTTATACAAAACTGGCGCCCGCAAGTATCCCGGTAATTTCTCCTCCAAATTCCCCATTGGCTGCATTTCTTTTAACCCTTTCTACCTTAAACGTAAACAAACTTCTTTTTTTTTCTAAAACACAAAACTTTTTTATTTATTTTTTACTCTTTATAAGATAAAATAAAAAAGACAGAGTACTGTGGCCCCCTTCCATTAAACACAGTCCAAGGAATTACACACAATTCTTTCAAACAATTGTGTGTTCTCCCGAATCCATCACGCCGCTTTATCCAGCAAACAGATCGCTTTTCAGAATTCCCGCTAATGTCCATCCATCCCTCCCGCTCTCTCAGTCAAATGGACTCTGGAGAAGTGACTGATTCCAGGGCCAACTCAATAATCCGGCAGAAAGCTCGGCTTAAGTCGCGCAGCTCCGTAATAGTGTTAAAATCACCTCAAATGTCCGCGTGATTCAATCTTTTTCCACAGTGGACGACAAGTGAATTGAATTTCCCAAAGTGGCTGTCCATTTCCTGTCAGCAGCCCCTGACACTGCCGAATTCTGATCCACTCCCGCATTTTGCTTTAGCTATCGCATTATATTTAGCTGAAAAACACTCCTGCATTTCTCTTCCCCAACAGAACAATTTGAGGAAAATCCACCATTGCATTGACAAAAATGGCTCCAGGGCCGTTACAATTTGTGTTTTCTTCCGACTCCTTTGACTGTTATTTCCATTGAGGCATTGCAGAAGTAGGTCTCCTTTCTCCCGCGCCGTCTTTCTCCCTCTCTTTCTCTCTCCCGGTCAAGGATATCTTTTTGTGCTGAAGCGGCTCACCTCATCCCAGTCCCCCCAAAAAAATGCTGTTGCCGTGCAGCCAGATGAGGCCCCGGACGCCGCAGCGCTCGCCGGCTCTGAGCGGCCGTGACTCCCTGACCCGGCACTTTCCTCGCCCACAGCACATACACCGGAGAAATAATAATACGAGGCGTCTCCTTCCAAGTTGCAAAGACTCGTATTCGGCCGCGTCTTTCCATCCTAACGCTAATGTGTGAATTAGGAAACGCTGGGAAGGAAATGGAGATACCGTCTCTTAGCCATTATCTTTGACCATTTCTTTTTTTTTTGGTTTTGCAACATTTGTAGTATGGACCCGGAGAGAAAAGGGCCTGCGCCGGAGACGAGAGGTATGCCACGTAAACAGTAATTAGCGAAAGAAGTTACACTTGATTAAGTTCCTAATAGGCTCTGGACCCGCTTGCGCTTCCTGTATTATAACAACAGTGATCGTTTTCACAACAATATTTCCCCAAAGTGCCAGCCGTGTTATAATTCTTTCGTCAAAACCCTTCCTCCGTGTCTGAGGCTGCAGATAGGAGGGAAGCGGGCACGGCGGGCGACGCCGGGGACGGCTTTATTCCCTTTGACAGACTGGGCCTGGGCGCTACCTGCTTAATCCACCTCTTTTTAAATTTGTGTTTGGAATAAACCGACTGAAGGGAATGCAGCCTCTCCAGCGCCCAGGAAATGGAGAGCTCTTCTGGGTTTGATTGGCAGGGCCTTGTCACTAAGTCGCTTCCCAGTAAAACAGCCAAAGTGGAATCCCTGTTCCAAAGCATTGTCCTAATTACCCCACCACCTGAATACCACCACCACCGCTGCCACCACCTAAAAAAAACTACACACACAACACAATAAATGCTTAGCGATTATTTACTGGGGCCCATCCAGTGCGGGGAGACAGGCAGTGGTCCTGAGAGACCCCCACGTCCGTCATCCAGGGGATCGGACCCGAAATCCAATTAAGGCCCGGATCTTTCAGGCCGCCAGTGTGAGCTGATGGTGTCCATCATCCAACAATGACATTCTTTTGGTTTTTCATTTAAACCCAATGTGTTAAACACACACACACACTCACACACACACACACACACACACACACACACACACACACACACACACACACACACACAAAATAAAAAGCACTTTTCAAGCAAGGGATGCAAAGCCAGTTGGACCACCGGTATTTTTGTAGCGACAAAAAAAAATGGGTCTCAAGTCTGAAATCCACCATAACACGTCTGATTACACATTGTTTATTCATGAGTTTAAGGTGGGAGTTGAAAAAGGACGTGTTACAGCATTTTTGTTTTTTTTTGTGTTTTTGTTTTGTTGTTTTTCAGCGTGTAATCCTAACGGACTGTGTGGTGTCTGTAGGTGTGTGCGGATCCCATTGGTCCCCAGCCATCTACATGGGAGGTTTGGCCATTCTGGGGGGGGTGAGCGTTTGAGGAATTCATCTAAGGAAGGTACATGGGGAAGGAGAATGGGTGAGGAGTGGGGGAGACAACGGGAAGATGCCAGCGCTTTCCTTCTGCACCATGCGGACAATGTGAACCCTCCGGGCTGTTTGTGCCAGTGACCCAAAGAATGGGATTTTTTTTTTTTTGGGGGGGGTTGGGTTCCCAAAGGCAATTGGGAGCCCTACGCCCTCAAGGGGTTGGAAGGGGTCGGCTAGCAGGTGGGAAATAAAAGAGAGGGAGAAGAGAGAGGGAAAACAGGACGGCGGTGTCAGAGCGTAGCAGCCAGGAACGTCACATCTGGCTCGAGTTAAGGGGAAAGTAATACCACCAAGGCCTGGAAGGTGTTTGGGGTAGGAGGGAGGAGGCAGGTCTCCTTTCTTTCTTTCTTTCTTTCAGGGATGGCAGGCTAGCGTGGCCCAGATGAGAGCAGTTACAGAGGAACTGGTCTTTGAGGAACAGGTGCCTCCTCCGCCTTCCCCGCTGCTTACCGCCGCTATTAATCCTACGTTGTCATGGCGATGAGAGTGTGCGATATTTTTTAACAGCTTGACAAATTTGACACTAAAAACCACAGAAACCTCCAACGTTGGGTTACAGTCGACGACCCCCTTTGAGATGAAACCAGAATGTAGATATTGCGTCGTGGTGTCCCACTAAAGGACCTCGGTTAATCATTGTAAGTGGATGACCTCACATGACGTAACGTTACCTCACGGTCCAACGTGGGGACCTCACTTCCACTCGAAAAAACCGCGGTATTAAAAATTCAACAGCCGGTTGATTTAACGCGGCCTGACCGCTCACTGGGTACCATGCACTGACTAAATTCTCCAGGAAGCCAAGAAGCAACAACAACAATGCCTCCTCTAATAGTCTGGTAATTCCCCCCGCGGCTCCATCGCATTCATTGTCTGACTTGGTATCTCACCCGCTCCCCATACGCTCCCCAATACGCTCGCCAAACCGGCGACTGACACAACTGAGCATTGATTCATCGCTACATTAAGTAATGTAGTAATCACTTACTCCCACTGCTTTTTGGGGAGACAAACGAGGCATATTAAGGCGGCGTTCACGTCACTACCAGGAAAGGCTGGATTGTCCTGGGCGCGATGCGAGTGCTATCCAGCTCGGACGGCCCCGCGTCGCCGTTCTTCTTCTGGTGACTTTCCCCCGGTGGCACAATGAAGTGGAAGAGCTCTTCCACCCCATTCTTTGCATTTCTCTGGTATTGTTATCCCCGTATTCTAAACGATTCGGGCACTTGGTAAGGCCGCACCCAGGCCTTCTCGCCTGCTTTTTTTTGGGGGGGTTTCCAGCCAGTTGGGAACTGGGGAGAGCAGCTGCAGAACCAAAATGGCTGGTATGGGACCTCGAGAGATTGGGAAATAAAGAAGTGCAGGTACTGTAGATACAGTATGTACAACACAGACAGAAAGTGACGCTTCGCATTGCAGCTTCCATAACTGGTTGCCGTTCCACTTTCTTGCGGTGCCAAAGGAACCATTTAAGGAGCATGAAGAACAGTCTGAATAACGTGGATCTTTAGTCAGTGAGAGGCACTCCAGTCAGTCTTTAGTCAGTGAGAGCTCTTAAGTTAATCAGTTAAGCAGCTTTATTTTTCATGGCGGAGGCTTCTCCACTCTCAAATGGAAGTTGCACAAATATCAATTTCACTTCTTGAGAAGCTCTGCCCTATCCTAAAACCCGGACTAAGACAGAACGATGGAATAGATTTCTAAGCCAGAAGAATACAAAGTCCTAATTGACTTACCTTCAGAGCAATGTACAGTGTAGGCATGTAGATGTATACAGTATACAATATACAGTATTATAATAGATCAATTGGCAATTTTACTCATCTTTGCAATAAAATGGCTGCAGAACATTTGTTGAACAGTCTTTCAGAGTTTCAAAAAAGTGGTGCAAAATGTTTAAAATTGCAATGTGGTGAAAAAGTGGAGAATGCTTTAAAACCCTGATGATTAACAACAACATAACAACAACCATCATATACCCATAGCTGAAATTCCTATTGTAGAAAATACAAAAAGGTCTTGGAAAAACTTATTGGAAAATGTTTTGAGCTGCGCAGAAACTTCTGTACGAACTGACGCCCTAAAGACAAAGGAGTCACGATTTACAAATAAACAATAAACGGCAGAAGAAATGACCAAATCAATAAATCAGTAGATCTGTAGATATTTCATATTTTTTGTTTTTGGCAAGCAACCTTATTTTCCTTAATATTATTATTATTATTATTATTATTATTCAGATATTATGATATTTATCCGTGCGGTGGTTTTTATTTGTTTTTCGTCTCTCCGAGGCAGGAGGCAAGAATCCCAAATTATCCGCTGGGGTTAGGGGGCAGCGTGGCCCCCGAGCCCCCGGGCCCCTCAGTGGCGGTAACGTATTCAATGGCCCGGGGCAAGTGGAGGAGAGGAGCGGGCCCCGCTGCATACTGATGGCAGCCGGAGGAGCCGGTAATTGGAGCTGCGGAGGAAGAAGGGGAGAGGAGGGCAAGCGCTGGGAGATGATGGCTTTGTTTTCCCTCTCTGCCTGTCGGTGCCGCTCATCCACCCGTCCACCCCCCAACACCACCCTCACTTAGTGCAGATAGCGAGGAGCTGAATAGATACTTGCTAATTGGTCTCTCGCTGCTTGCTTAAAGATCCATCCATCCATAGGCGTCCCCTTATTTTTATTTTTTTTAATTCGCCCATTGAAACTAATGAACTACGTACCTACCGCGTGTCATAATTGAATTGAATGGAATTGAATTGAATCGCCGTTACGGCCACAAGCACTTTAGCGTTCCTTAAATGTTTCGAGGAGGGCTGCTATTCAAATGGTGAATTCGCTGTTGTTTTAAGAGAGTGAGAATGAATGGGGACAGAGAAAAAAAACACTTCAGTGGAATCAAGGTACCCTTGAATAGAAATAGAATATAGAGAAGAGTATTTATAGTAACGTCGGATCACCCCCCCCCCCCCAGGATTGGGTGGTAAAATGTATGTCGATTAAAATTTTAAACTCACTCCCTCTCTCTGTAAGGGGTGGAAATTTGTAAAAATGAAATAGGCAGCGTTTAATTAATTCAGACCATATATCAGCTAATTAATTGGCTTGACTTTGACAAGCCGTCCGAAGCTGATGTACTCTATATTAGCCAACCTGGCAACCCTCGTGTGGGTAGGGTTTGCGCACGGTAAGGTTCTATTTTAAAGTACGGTAAATTTCTCTGTCAAATTAAGACATGCAAAAGGAGCCGACGGGACGTGATTCACGGTGGTACTTCAGCAGGACAGTAAATCTGAGGACGGGGGGCTGGTCCAGAGCCTAACAGGTTGAAGCAGGCGGTCAAAAGACACCGAAAAGGAAAAGGGTTCGGGCCGGAGGAGAGGATCTTTCATTCCCCCCATCAGAGCGGAGTGGGGAGAGTTGTTCCGAGGCTTCAGTCGCTGGCTAATTGGGCCCCGGCGGGTGACAGGGCGGCGCCGCAAAATAAAACAAACAGTGTTTGCGGAGCCTCCGCCGCTGGACGCTTTAAAGCGCCATCACAGAGGGAAGCGGCTGCTCCTTGAAACAGCCGCTCTAATTACTCTGGTACCCGGCTCTTTCTTATCTGCATCGCTGTAATTGATCTCTTTTTTTTTTCCTGTTTCTTTTTCCTCCATGCATTTATGTTTTTAATCAGAAATGAAGAGCGTGCATCGCCGGAGAGCTGGAAGACCTTTTTTTTTTTTTTTTTGGAGAGGGTAATTAGCTGCTGTGGTTAGAGGGGATAGCTGTGCTCCCTCTGGTGTGGTGATCTGACGGAGCGGTTGGGAAGAGCGGGCTCGTGCAGAGGGGGCGGAGGCTGCCCGACCACCTGACCCTTTGCGCCTTGATGTGCATGGTGCCCTTTTTATCAGGCGTCATTTTTGTTTTGTTTTATTTTGTGTGTTTTGCGTGAATAGGCATGGACATGTCGTTGGGAACGGCTGTATACTGCATATATCGAGTAAAAACGAGCCTGTAACATGCAATGCTGTTCCTGGCAACAGGGGTTTCAGAGGTTGTCAGCATCCACGCGCCTGCTTCGCCTTTCTGGCAGTCTGTGGTTTTAATGGGAAAGAGAGGACAAGAATTCCTTTCCCGACATTATGTTTTATTGTAACCTAGCAACTATAGTCGTTTGAATGAGTATCATTTGCCAGAATAAATGACTTTATCTAGCCCTAAGGAAAAAGGAGGAGAGAAAGTCCCAATGATCCAAACGAGTGTTCATTCGTGGAATTGGTTTCAGGAAGCCACAAAAGAAACTGATGGACAGAATGGGTGGGTCAACTATAAATACCTTTATAAGCTTTCAATAATAGGCCTAATTTTTCTTTATATATCTAAAGATACATAGCTGTAGCTATTGCTAAAAGTAAAAAAAAAAAATTGAAAATAATTTGGTGGAATACCTCAATATGAATCATTTCAGGCTGTTTTGGGGACGTCTACTCACATAACGTCACTGATCATTGACGCTTTTGTCCAAAGCAACTTTCAATAAGTACATTTTGTCACAGTATCAAACCAACTGTCACAGTCACAACAAAAGCTCTAGAAACAAGCAGTACGACTAGACAAGATTTATTTTTTATATTTGATCTTTTTTTAACCAGAAAGTCAGTTAGAAAGTAAAGGGGAAAGAGATCCTCACGAGGTGGACAGGGCCAGGTGTAGTTTGCAGAGATAAGTCTTCACACACAATAAATATTTTCAGAAGAAATCATTAGAAATGTGGAAATTACACTATATATATTTAGTATTTTAAAGGTTATACAGGTTCATTAGAACAGTCTGTGAAGTTCATAAAATGACTTTACCCAATATAGACTTAAAGACCAAATTTAACTATATCACGTTATTATTGTAAAAATCTCAGAAAAATAATATAAGTATATCGCCAATATATTGCCAATCAAGCATAAACCATATTGCCATAAACCATATTCAAAATATTAAAACGATCAAAACAGCTATTTTCAATATAAAATGTTCCATACATGATCTCAACTTATTTACAGTATTTTCAATATTTATATTTAAACTTGCCAATTTTTCAGACGTTTTGATTAAAAAAAAAGTTTGAATTAGACACTGCATATTATTAATATTCTAGTATCGCTTTCATGTGAGTGACTGTTATTAAAAACAGATGTATGACAACTCACTGTAAAAACAAAAAATGTGCCGGAGGCTCTCCAGGCCCTTTTAAACACACCCGTTCTCTGTAGTGACTTGGACAGAAGAATTAAGTCTTGAAGCTGTGAGGGCAGCACTGAAAAGCAGCATCGGAACCTGTCATGCCACCGGGTCACCTCCATGCTCAGCCCTATTCTCCGGACACTTTTAAAAACACCCCCAGGGTGCCGGCTTTCAAAAAGAAGCCCTCAAGTCCACGAATCTGAAGTGCTGATCCAGCTGCTTAACTTTTTGAGCCACTGAGTCTTAACAAGAGGTGGCGTCTCCTCCAATCATAACCAGGGCCACATTATGTGATTTCTTTCGGTCATATACTACAATATTGAGCAGGGCAAATTGAACAGCTGACAGACTCGAACAGGGACGTGAACCTGCGACGGCAGCGCTGACGGTTGACATCAGAAGCAGTCACACCGCAGCTTCCTGCTGAGTCCAACTGCTCTGAGATGATCTTCACTGGTTGCTCTTGACATGAGGGTTATTATTAAAGATAAGGTGTCCATCTGCAGGCTGACGCTGCTCATCTGGATCACAGCACTCAGTAACCTCCACACTCCAATCAGGAACACTCCAACAACAACAAGTTTGGCTGCGTGTGTGAAGTGTGGATTCAAAGCCAGGGTCCAGTCCTCGCTGTGCCTCAGCTCATCACACTGAGATAAACATTGTGCTGTTTGCAGTAAACCCTCATGTCATGAGGTCGACTTTCTCCACAAAACACCATGTTGAGCTGTGTTGTATGTACATGCAGGAGCTACAAGAAATATTTTACCAGAAGAGGTTCCAGGGAGTCCCCAGCAATGAATGAATATATGAATGAATGAATGAATGAATTTGATGTATGTACCTTATGTTCTGTATGTACTGTATGTATGTATGTATGTAAGAATGTTTGTATGAATGTATATATGTATGCAGGTATGTATGTATGTATGTATGTATGTATGTATGTATGTATGTATGTACTGTGTGTTTGTATGTACTGTATGTATGTATATATGTATGTATGTATGTACCTTGTGTATGTATGAACTGTGTGTGTGTGTGTGTGTGTGTGTGTGTGTGTGTGTGTGTGTGTGTGTGTGTGTGTGTGTGTGTGTGTGTTATTTCAGGCAAAAATAGAAGACAGCCCTATTTAATAAAAAAACGAAAATATCAAGAATCTATAGACATTATCAAACAAAAAAGCTAGAATTGTTGTTCAATAATTCTTGTGTAATAAATAATTCACTTTGTAAATCACACATTTAGCATCAGTATGGTCATCGGTAAATGATCCAGACATTACATTTAAAGACATTACATACAGTTTGTGTATGGCTTTCTAAAATTCAACAGGTTATGCTGGAACTTTGACTTTTGAGCCCCTGCCCCTCTCAGGTCTCTGGGCCTGGGGAGGTGGAGCCGCTACACAACACCACCCTGTCACTGCCCCGGCCCGAAAGTCCTCCACAGACAAACCTGCGCTGCGTAACACAACATACTGTACAACCACTGGGCGTCGCTCGTCTAACGTCCTCCGTACAATCAGTACTTCTGAGCGGAGTTGGGTATCGATCGTGGTCAGAGAGTAAAAGTTGCATCGTTACTGAATCATTTCCCTGGAATCCAACGCACACTACTACACTAAAAAGTCTTTTATAGGTTAGCCTTTCTATAAAGCCCTTTGATTTTATGTCCCCTTCGTTGTGTTTCTTTGTTTTTCTCTGCGTTTTATAGACCCTTTTATAGACTTTATAGGCTTTTTATTACTGTAAGTGTTTCCTCTGTTTTTAAGAGCGCTATGTTTGTTTTAATTTATCTTCCATTGTGTTTCTTTTTACGCCGCCTTGTAAAGCACTTTGCAACGCTGCGTTTTAAAAAGTGCTGTATAAATAAAGGTTCACTCTCTTAGTACTTGCAAGTAAGTGTTCCAGATGACAGTTCATATCTGAGCACAGGTGTGTGTGTGTGTGTGTGTGTGTGTGTGTGTGTGTGTGTGTGTGTGTGTGTGTGTGTGTGTGTGTGTGTGTGTGTGTGTGTGTGTGTGTGTGTGTGTGTGTGTGTGTGTGTGTGTGTGTGTGTGTGTGTGTGTGTTGTGCCTGTGCATTCAACTATTGTATTTTTTCCCAGCCTAACGTATGTATGCTAATTCTGATAAATATACAACTTGCCCTGGGAAGAGAATTTGAACGGGACTGGTAATAGACTTTTAGTTGCACCCGCCCCCATCCCCCACCTCCCCCTGATTGTCATGTCGCGTATTTTATTCTATATTTTACTTTTCTCTCCGTTGTGGGGTTTTCACTTTGTTATTCATCCGCCGGCTCCTTCCTTGGGACCATATATCCATATTCATTCCCAACCTATAGAATGTGTCACAGCGAGGTGTCCTAATTGTGTCCTTGATGAAAGGCTATTAATATTGAACACCTTCACAGTCACCCGAGTGCCAGTGCTGAGGAAATGTGCTCCCCCCCCCCCCCCCCTTCTCTCTGCTCTCCCATCTTTTCGGCGAGGGACAAAAAACAGATCTGTTCATATCTCTAATGATACCTGATTCCCCGGGGCTTAGCGGCGGGACTAGCCGCAGCTTTAGCAGATTCATCAAAACCCAAATACGCTGCTCTTTCCTCAGGAGGCCCAGAGTCACATTGTGTTATATCACTGTTAATTAGGATGAAATATGCACTCCTATTATTCTTTGAATTGCTTCCTGAAGCCGCCGCCCCTGCTAAGTATAGATCATTGATGTAATACTTTGTGTTTGCAAAAAGCCCCACCACCACCACCACCACCACCACCACCACCACCAACACCAACACCACCATTTTACCCTCCTTTGTTTTGTTACCTTATCGTTTATGAAGAAGTTGGTGTTTATCGTAGCTCGGAACCCAGACTAGGTGTAGAAAATGACGCAAGGAGTAAAAAGTTTCCGCGTTCTCCCCGTCCTGCGTTTCATCATCTCCCTCCCGTCCTGGCGTGTGTTGGGGGGGCCGCGGCGTCTGGCCCCGGCGCTGACACTCCTTCTTCCGTTCCGTCCTGCGGCCAGTGTCACTACCCGCCAACCTCTGAACCCACGGCGGCGTCTGTCAGGCCTGCACCTGTAAACGCAGAGACCCCCGTGGCCTCACGTGCGTACGTACACACGCACACACACGTGTGCGCACACACACACACACACACGCACGCACGCACACACGCACGCACGCACGCGCACACACGCACGCACGCACGCGCACACACACACTCTGCATTTCATCAGCAATACTCGGGAGATTGGCTGTGATCCCAGCTGTTGCCTTCATTTTAATGCACTCTGAATATTATTAAAGCAGAATCAGTTGAATTTATTAATGCAGCTTACTCCTTGGAGAGATGCTTTTAAAGGCCAATGATTTAATTTAAGCTCTTAAAGGCCATCTTCTATTCTACTCTTGACGCTGTAAAGAATTATGGCTTTTGCCGTGTCTTAACATCGGTGAGTAGTAGCGCGGTGAATTATTAGTCAACCTGAGTCTCCCGAAAAACATCCGCCATTAGCGGTCATTTCTCTCTTCACCGCCGCCCAGTCATATTTTTCCAGCCTTAATCCCGGGAGTAAACATCCATCACGGTGAGCCGCCTTTGTGTTCCCTGTCATGGGATGGAAAGGACGTCTTAAGCAACGCCGCGACGTGGCGTACATCCGCCGCGCTCTCAAAAGCATCTCTTGAAGGAGCTCTGCGTGCGGTCCGAGCAGGTGAGCCGCGCTGGCACGGGCGGAGCGGTCGGGGATTACAACAACACAATCTGCCGCGTGGCTCGGACCTCATTAGCGGCCGCCACGAGGCTCCGCGCTGGGTCAGGGTCACCCCACCTGTCCCACCTTCCATTTAGGCCGGCCGGTCGGGAGCCGCTCCGCACCCTGCGCTAATCTCCACGACCGGCTTTTCTCGCTTTTGTTCTGCTTTGAATAACGATGCAGGGATGGGAAACCCTGGACAACTCCCGCTCTTGAAACAGTTACCAAAAGGAGGTTGCCGAAAATAGCGGCTTATACAAATGAGGACACGAAAAAGCAGAGGAACGAGAACGAGAATGAGAACGAGAAGAAGAAGAAGGAGAAGTGTGGAGCCGTCTGTGTGTCTGTGTGTCTGTCTGTCTGTCTGTCTGTCTGGCGTTGGGGTTTTTGACGCCTGCTTTGGGGAGCGGAACATCAGAGAAGTGGCTGCTGAAGAGACAGGTTGTACAGGTCCTCGCGCACAGCCTGCCCGTGGTGCTGCCTGAAGGACTTACCATGGAAACAAGGAGTGTGACAGGCTCCGGGGGGATCCGCCGCAGCTGCAGGCTCTTCCTCGTTGACAGGCTGATGAAGACATCACCGCCACGCCGCGCACAACAACAACAGCCACGGCTACAGGAGGAGGAGAGGGAGGGAGAGAAAAATGAAAAAAAAACAAAAAAAACCCCCCAAAAACAAACGAATACAAACGTGATCAGGCGATGTTAACTGCCATGCGGCTCAAATGTTCATTAGCGAGCTTGTAAAACATCCAGGGATCGTCACTAATGCATTCAGGGAGCAGATTGCAGAGCGGGGCATTTCTCTGCAGAGATTTGGGAACTTTCCCATGAGGAAATTAATTTATAAATAATTTCCTTTAAAATAATTACGTCTTTGAGGGTAACTTGCAGAGCGTGTGTGTGTGTGTGTGTGTGTGTGTGTGTGTGTGTGTTTGTGTGTGTGCGTGTGTGTGTGTTTGTGTGTGTGGGAGCAAAGTGGATTGGCTGTTTGTTGTGACCCTGTCAGAGTCTTTAGTTTGATTCATTGACTGTAAACGACCTCGTGCCAATTATTTGACAGCTCGGAGCCACAAGAGTACGTTCCCACATGACCTGCACTCCACTCATCTCACTGCCGGCATTTGGACTGAATTGCAAATGCACCAATACGCCGATGCCACCGTGTTCTGTACTAGGGTAGAAAATATCCGGCTGGTAATGGATGGCAGTGGATATTTGTGAGCTGATCATAATCCTTGATCCATATGTTAAATTATCCACACAGAACATTTATTTTTCTCATCTATCAAAGAGTTGCAGGTTGACTGTTTGCTGAAATGTCGATGGAAGGCGTCCCGGGAGCTTCTCTTAATTGGTTTCACCACTCGGGGACACTTCATTGGGTCTTGTCAGTGATCTGCCAGTAACCCAGCCCTCCCCAAGCCCCCCTCCATCCATCCATCCATCCATCCACCACCCACTCTCCACACCTTCTTCTCACCCAGCTAGTGTGTGGGATTTACCTCGTCAGAAGGCTCAGGGTCACCTCCACACCCTCCCCCTCCTCACCCCCGCCTCCCCCCCCCCCACTACTTTGAAACAGACCCCTGGTGGCAGCTCCTGGGAGAGCCCGCTGATGTCTCTATCAGCCTGTCAAAAAAAGATAGCCCGGGGCTCCGCCAGGTCCCTGTGAGCCAATCAAACCCTTCACAAAGCACCAGCGGATGCTCTTTCACCAGGGTGCCAGTGTAGGGGGAGGTAGGGGGGGAAGGGAGGGCGGAGGGAGGGAGGGGTGAGGGAGGGAGGGATGGAGGGACCCTGGCTGCGATGCTTGCCGCTCCAATCGGCTGTGGTGAACTCCCCATCGCTGGGGTCCGGGGGCTCGCTTTCCAGCCAAAACTTCCCTGCAACTAAAGTGGATTTAAAAACAAAGTTATTCCTGGGTAAACTGCAGAAGAAATGTACACAGGAAGGAAAAGAAGAAAAACAATATCTTGCTGTTCCCTGGTGTGGATGTAGCTATAGAGACTGATAAACCTTATATAATATTGGTGAATTGTAAATGCACTGGCATGTCCTTTTCGAGTGCAATTATGATAATGATTATAATAATCGAATTATTTTTTGCGACACATCCAGCCATTTACATCCACTTTCATACACCAAACAACCTCACAGTTGGAACGTTCAAGTGAGTGTGTGGCAGCAATCCACTTCAATATTTTCCGATACATTTATGTTATACATTTGCATTTACATTAGTAGTAGTGATAAATAACACATATCTTATTTATCATTTATGACAATTATAAACGTAATTATTAGTAGTAATGGTAATAATAATAATAATAATAATAATAATAATAATAATAATAATAAATATATATTATTATTATTATTATTATTATTATTATTATTATTATTATTATTATTATTATTATTATTATTATTATTATTGTTGTTGTTGCTGTTGTTGTTGTTGTTATTGTTGTTATTATATGATTAAACTATATATCTTTAAAATTATTTTTGATATTATTTTTGATTTTTTTCTAGAATACCCATAATGAAAATGGAATCTGACAAAGGGCTTCCCCTTCAGTTGATTGTCTTACACCCGCAACGTAAATATACACCCATACAACGATGGAGCTGGATATACTGAATATACCTCAACTTGAAGAACCATTGTGAAGAGACAGACATGGAGAAGTCAGTGTGTACGCGTGTGTGTGTGTGTGTGTGCGCCCGTGCGTGCGTGCGTGTGTGTGTGTGGCTTTCCTTGTGTGAGTGAGCAGCCATTAGGTAAGGGAGGTGATTTTAATGGAAATGTGAAGCACTAAGTGCCGAGGCTGGAGAGAGTCCTCTGGTCCTCTCTGCGAGATGAGCTCTTTCTCTCTCATCTGGACCCTGTTATTGTGAGGAGGCAACAAAGCAGCGCATTAGGAAGCTCGGCTGCCGCCGCCGCCGCCGCCGCCACCGCACAGCTTTGATGTGCGCAGCGGCGGCCGGAGTGCGAGCTGTGATCCCGTGGCTCTGTTGTGTAATCAGATGTGTTTACGGCATATTCAAGGGAAGAAGTGGAATAATCCATTTGCACTGGAGTGCGGTTATAATGAAGGGGAAAAAACACACACACACACACATAGACACACCGGCTAAAAACAACAGCTCAAAGTGAACAAGATGTTATGTTTATTCAATATCTTTCCTTTTTTGTGATATGTACATGACTAAGCAAAGATTAACATACAGGCCATAGAAAGACATGTAGAAAAAAAAAACCACATACAGATGTCTAGAATCTGCCAATCTAAGAATGTTACATGTGGTGGGCTGTCAATCTTAAATGTAAATGTTTGCTTATAAAAAATTCCACAGAAGTTCTTTAACATTTACAGTAAACCCTCAATATAAACACGAATATTAAAGCGATGCTGATCGTCCGCAGCATGAAGCTTTAGCTTCTTGAAACATATATACAGTATCTATTGGAAAGTGCATTGCACTTGTCATGTTTTGTATTTAATGTAAAATACGTCCAGAGCATGATTCGCTTCCATTCACCAGTTGTTTGTTAACTTCATTGTTTAAGTTCATTGTTTGTTAAGTTCATGTTTGAAAGTTCACATTCCTCGCAGTTTTTGACGCTGACGCTAAAAATATACGAAACAGGGAAAAAAACACTGCCTGTGTCCTTCCTCCACTTTTCCAAATCGTATCTGTGGATGGGGCCTCCCATTTCTTCTTCTGCAGCTCTGTGATTGACAGCACCATGTGCTGCCTTTTTAACCGGGGGTGGGGGGCCAGACACACAAGCCAGTGAGCGGCGTCTGCACCCGGCAGCAGGGGCTGGTGCGGCGGGCTGCAGGGGGTCCAGCAGGGGGTGGTGGGCAGGGTGATGGGGGTGGCGGGCAGGGTCCAGCAGGGGGTGGTGGGCAGGGTGATGGGGGTGGCGGGCAGGGTCCAACAGGGGGTGGTGGGCAGGGTGATATGTAAGGCTGCATGGGGTCCAACAGGGGCTGGGGGGCAGGGTGATGGGGTTGGTGGGCAGGGTTATGGGGGTGGTGGGTAGGGTTCCACAGGGGGTGGTGCGCAGGGTGATGTGGTGGTGGGTAAGGTCCAGCAGGGGGTGGTGGGCAGGATGATAGGGGTGGTGGACATAGTCCAACAGGAGCTGCTGGTGGGGTGATGCAGCAAGCTACAAAGGGTCCAACAGGGGTGGGGGGCAGGGTGATGGAGGTGGTGCGGCGGGCTGCACGGGGTCCCGGGCACCACTGGCACCGGAGGCGTTGCTGCTGTCAGACCCTTTTCAAAAGGGGTCCGGCTCCTTTCATCACGCCCTCCGGCGCTCCGGCTTCACCTCTTCTTGCGTGGCATGTTCTGGAGGGCGGCCGCTCGGTGCTCGCTGTGCTGCACCTGTGAAAACAAACAGCGGTTTTGGTGGATGCAGGTAATCCGAGCTCGGCGGAGCGCGGCGTAATGGCTCCCCTGAGGAGCGCCGTGCGGGGAAAAAGCGGAGCGGAGTTGCCTGTAATGAATCATTTTTTAAACACAGGAGCAGAGGGGATTAATCACAGGGAGGAAGGATTTCAGAAGTCAAGGGTGCCTTACCAGCGTAACCCCCCCCCCCCCCCCACACACACACACACACACTCAGTCCTCCACCTCCATCTCAGTATTAGAAGCAGACATGGAGCGTTTGAGGTGACCTGCCAGGCCGCTGAGCGAGACGTAAACTGTATAATCACTCAGTGTGAGTCGCGTCCCCTTAAGAAAACTTTGCAGAAGACTAAGAATAGTCTCCGCCTTAGTTTGTTTAGCTGCAGAATCGCTGGCGGGTTTCTACCTCTCTGCGCCTGCACGGGCATCAAAGTTGACTTTGTTGTTGTTGTTGTTGTTTCTCTTCTTTTTTTTTTTTTTTCTCTCTCCCAGAGAACAAAATGCACCTGAAAACGGGCGCCAGCAGCCCCACATCCCGCTTCCTTCCTTTCAGCCGTGTTCGTGCAGCGCTCAACAAATCGACATTTGATTCGTCTTCATTTTGCCACACGTTCATTTCCCAGATAACCTCCACGTGTTTTCAACGTTTGAAAATAGAAACGTCTGTTGTCAAATTTATGTAATCTTTGACATTCAAGGAACAAGCTAAAAATTTGCGGTGGCACATTTCGCGATTTTAAATTATGTCCACAGTCGTGCGCGCGCGCAGAAAAAAAAGAAAACGCGGATTGATCATGAGAGAATATTGAAAATTTGCAAAAGCTGCTTTTGAAGCCTGTTCTCCGGGCTCCACATAATATACAGTAAATCTGTTGAATAAAGCTAAGTGCACTATGCTAATTATCCCGTGCTGATTATTAGAATGGGAGATGGAATGCGGGAACAAAGTGGCGGCCGCCCGCATCAGAACATGAAACTGTCCTCAGAACTGACAGATGCTTCTTATTTGGGGGACGGACACGCTGCTGTCAGAAGTCCCAGCTTTGAGGGGAACCTCGGAGACGTGCACGGGCACTAATTGCCAAGTCACATCATTTTACAGAAGAAACTAAACAAACAGGAGTCAGTTTTTCGCCTTTGTGGTGCATTTTTTGTGTCCACACTTATTTGCAGATTGAACTTCTAAAGTCCACGATATCAAAACAAAAGCGTGGTCCATTTATTTGTTTATTTATTTATGGGCAGGTCCGGTGTGGTTGCAATGTAAAGGTTACTTTTCACAGAGCGTCATAAAATGCACTTATAGTGGATTCGGATGAGGCCGTTTTGTTGTCCGTGATTGAAATTATTATCCGCGTGTCTTCTTTTTTGCCCCCCCCCAAACTATTGTTTCCATTGGATTTAAAATTGAGTCGTTTTCAAAGGCCGGAACATCGTATCCCCTCCGGGAGAAAGGGACATGTAAAGGATTGGGAAAGGAAAATGTATTCAGCGTCGTGTTTTTGCCAGCTCACTCGGCCAAAAATCCCAAACAATAGAGGCTTCCTCCAGGAACATCACAGAGGAATCAGCCACCGGCTTTTCGCCGCCGTAGAGGGACTTCAAGGGAGGGAGGGAGGGAGGGCGGAGCGCTCCTTCCACATCCAGGCTGTCAAGCTCTTTCTGGCTGAATCCCATCTGCTCTGCTCTGTTCCTACCTTGAGACGACTCCATTCCCAAACAAAACACAAATAAATATTCTCCGTCACAGAAGCGAGTGGAGTCGAAACCCCGGCGATGGCCCTGGCACTCCTCCGTCTCCTCCGCCCTGTGATGTGTCAATAGATCAGCCGTGACTAATACCTGATCACATATGGCTCGGGGCGGGCCGAGCCACGGCTCACGGCGGGCTACATTAGCCGAGTTGTTTCAGGAATGTCGGGGAGCGACACACACACACACACACATACACACACACACAACCCTTAACATAACAACGTCCCGATCGGGGAGCCGCTGCTCCCTCATCAGCGGCGGGGACGGCAGACGTGGCCGGGGACTGATCAGTGTATTCCAAATTCAGCCGCGGAGGTGGCGGTGACTGCGGCGTCAGAAATAATTGGGCCGGGGGTCTCTTTAAAGACGAGGGTCCATTAATAATCAAACAAAGCTGGAGGGGAGATACTACTTGGCCAGCACTTGGGGAATTCCGTCACAGCAAATAAGGTGTCTGTGGGGAATTTGTATGTAAAGACCGGACCCTTACCTTTTGAACATCAGACGGCACCCTCTTGAGGAACTCCAGGATTCCATTATTGTCAACGCCGTGCGGGTTGCGCAGCTTCTTCGTAAATTTGCTAACGCCTGTGAAAGCAAGAAGGCATTAATAAATAAAGGTGTCACGCCGGACAGAATATCTTATGTACAGTTCGCCGCAATGGGTGTAAACCTCCACTCTGAGCACGCTGCTGCTTTAAAAACAAAACCAATCAGATGGGAGTCACATTGAATTAGATGTGGACGAATACAATGGAGATGTGTTTGGACTGAACAATAGGGAAGCTTCTTCATTGTGGGGATTTAAACAGTCGCTCATACGGTAGAATGCATCCACTCATGGGCGGGAAGGAAGGAAATAGAGATGTTGCGATCGGCGAAAATGAATGCAAATTCAATATTCAGCATTATCTGCCAGAGCTTGCCACTTTGCAAAGTATTTCTGGTAGCAACAATTCCCGCCAAAAATATTTTTTCTGCTTTACTTGTGCTGCCATGTGATACCAACGGCGGCATCAGGAATATGTAAATGATCCAGAGCAGCAGCAGCAGCAACTTTTTGCACTTTCCTGCAAAGAAACTTCTCTCTTCCAACCTTTTCTCTCCGTGATACTTCACTTTTATCCACATGCCTATATACGTCGGATACAGCTCTGATATAGTTGTGATACACCTCCGCTGTGGCTCAGTGGACACCCAGGGAAAACAGAATGATCCTGGGGGTCTCGCTGCAGCGGGACCCCTGGTATCCTCCGCCCGGCGCTGCCTGTGTCTCAGAGCGCAGACAAAGAACCTGAGGAGCTGAACATGTGCAAACGACTTGAAAGGTTCTGCCTCGCAACCACAGAGATGGGGGTTAACTGGGGAGGCAGAGGAGCGTCTGACAGAGAGTGGTTTTGTTTGATATGGTGTGTGTGTGTGTGTGTGTGTGTGTGTGTGTGTGTGTGTGCGTGTGTGCGTGCGTGCGTGCGTGCGTGCGTGCGTGCGTGCATGTGTGTGTGTGTGTTTTCGGTATTGATTGTGTTGAAGGCGGCGTGGAGGTGGTGGTGGGCTTCCAGCTGGAGGAGGAGGAGGAGGAGGAGGAGGAGGAGGAGGAGGGCAGCGTCTCTCCCTGACCGTCCAGATGACTGTCTCTCCTGGACGACTACAGCAGATAATGAGAGGCTGGACCAGGAGCCCACGGAGTGCCCAAGGACATCATGTATTATATACAGTATACCAGCTTTATTCACCGCTGCTGCTTTGTTTTACACACACACACACACACACACACACACACACACACACACACACACACACACACACACACACACACAGACACACACACACACGCGCACAAAAACGTTGCCTCCGCTGAACCTGGCTGCAGTGGCCCACGCCCAGCTAACACGAGCGCTGAACGTCGGCGGATGTCTGGTCTCGTCTTTGTGTCTTTGCGGAGGTATCGAAAAGCAGCCGAAACCTTAAATCACTCAAACTTGTCCTCGATATGCCATTGAGGAGAATGCTTTTCAACACAACACTTTCTGAAGCCTCAAATTTTAACGAAACAATGAATTTATGAACTCAAACTTGTGAGGGCCCTTACCCCACATGAGCACGATGTAGCGCAGCTGGACGTAGTACAGCAGTGCCGTGGCACCGATCATCACCAGGCAGGACAGGCAGGACATGAAGGGCACGGACCAGTTGAACGTGCTGGGGGAGAAATCCAGGCCATGGATTAAGCAGCCCAAAATGATGTCGGAAAGGAACACAAAGCGGAGCGGAGGGTGGATTTACTTTTTGATCCGCTCCCCGACGCCGGCGACCTCGTCCAGGATGTTCTGCACGGTGGTCACCATCTCCTGCACCATGTGTATCTTCTCCATCAAACCCTTTTTGCCCGATTCCTAAAAAGAAAGAAGAGGAACACACTGATGAGGTACGCACCGCGTGCCAATGGTTGGGGGAGGCCGGTTTATCGCTCACCGTGCCATTACATACGGTATGATTCATCTATTGAACGGAGTGTAACGAGCAAACGGCGTACATCTCCAGACGCTCCTTTTGAAGCCGGGGACAGATTTGGCCACTCAGAAGTGGTTATGTGTGGATGGGCGCTCTCCGCGAGACATTCTTTAGCTTTTATCTGCCACACACAATGGAGATGTTGCACAAGTGCGGCACAATCAAGACCGTGTGGAGGATTAAAAAAAAAAAAAAAAAAGTCAATAAAATAGCCCTCGCCGCAATCACACAGACGAGGCCCGGACAAAAAGTGCCGGGGCCTCACAACATGGAAGAGAGGGAGAAAAGAGCCTTTCACCGATCCACAAAGGGTCAGGCCAGAGCGTCGTCTTTGAGGAGAGGATTTCAAATATCGCAGACGGAATATTATTCGTTCCCCCTGTTTCAGTAATGACTGTGACGTTACAGCCGCTTGGCCGCCATGTTTCTATATATTTCGTGGCAGAATGAAGAGCCGTCTCTTTAAGCCACGCCCGGGAGCTGTCTGTCCCACGAGGATCCCCTAGTTTCTGTACTTACTTTCCTTCAAAAGAAAACCCCCAATGATCCAACTTTACGAATGCTGCGTATCCCTGGAGAGGGTAGAGCTGCGGCTGTGACATACAGTCGGTTTGATGCTCTGACAAAATGTACTCGTATGAGTCGCTTTGCACAACTGTCAAATGTGCCAAAACAAAACAAAAAAAAAAAATCAATATTTTAGGGGGTTGGATGGTGTTGGAAGGGGTCTGATCTGGTCTGGCTTTATCAAAATAAAAACAAAAAAAAAAAAAAAGAAAATGAATGTGATCTGGAAATGGCGTCGTTGCGGAGGAGGAGGAGGAGGAGGAGGCAGAGCGTGTGAAGCCTTCCAGAGCGGGAGAAGAAGAGAAGTGATGGAGGAGTGGAGGGGGGGATGGAGATAACAGGAGCAATGCGAGCTAAAGAGGGCTGAGAAGCCTCACATCAAACGGAGGGAAATAATGACAGGAGTGATGACGGAAGGAAAGAGAGGAAGAAAGAAGGGAGGGAGCGGGGGAGTGTATCTGTCTGAAGGACCGTGTTTACATTAGGAGAACGGGCTGACGGCGTCCAGACGGGACGTCCTTTATCAGCGGAGGCTCCTGGGAAAACACCGCCAGACTCCCCGCTGTCAGAGCCCGCCGACCCCCCCCCCCCCGCCACCATGACGAAAAGAAACAGGAAGGAGCTTCCCACACATTCCCACACTGGAAGAACAACCCCCCCCAAAAAAAACCCCATCGCGGCCGGACACCCACTGGAGGGGTGAGCGCGCTCCAAAAAAGGCAGAACTATCCTAAATATGTGCTCCGGGAGATGGATAGCAGGAAGAGGAGGGGGTCGCCATCTCCATCATGGCCTCTGGTTCTGGATCTGCATCTGGATCTGAAGGAGGAAGGAATCTGCCCACGTGTCCCGCCCCTGCAGACTTCTTTCATCGAGGGTTTGGTTTTAGCAAAGCTCTTTTTTTTGGTGTTATTATGCCCCCCGCCCCAAAAAAAAATCCCTTAAGAACCTCAACACCAAGGCTGTATTCACACCGCCAACTGACATGACCCAAGTCTGAGGTTCTGCCCAAACAGGAAAAAAAAAGATATCGGCAAATGCGACTTCCGTCCAAACGTCTTCACTGCGACGTGTCATGACGTGTACGGTTGACAGCGCTTCAAACAAAACTTTATTTATTTACACATTCGAAAGTCACCGGCCCAGTGCCCCCAACTACACGATCCCACCGAGGTTGGTCCACAAACCCCTCACGCGCCCGGGGCTCCAGTCAGTTCTCTCCCCTTCCTCCCTTTTCTTAAAACACGTGTTATATGTTGTTTACCTCTAAAGACGCTGGGGAAAACACGAGCTTGCATTATCATTCCTATTTCACTTGCGTCCATGGCAGATGGCCAACGGGCTGTGCTCAGAGGCCTGAGCATGAAGCGCGCATGCGGGGTCGATTTGAAACGGGGGGGTTTTTTCTATACCGTCTGGTGTCGGCACCTGCATCGCATATGGGTCACGTGGGAAGTGGAAACAAAAAGAAACGGATAAAGATGGGAAGCGGGCGTTGAGACCTCAGGGTGTGAACGCTGCCCAGCACCATGAAGGGTACATGCCGATACTGAATCTCATCCCTTCCAGTCCCTTCCACTACCTCCAGGCTCTACTCCAACATGGATTAAAACTCAAGCCCTAATAAGAGAAGTGGGTTGTAATTTAACAGCAGATGATACGTACGCCAGGTGAGGTAGCCAGGAATACGGAGAGAGAGAGTGAGCGAGCGAGAGGCTTTCATTTATAAAAGGAAAACCGTGTGAAGCTGGCATCAAGACGCCACGCTCCTCACGATTATCATTATTCCCTCCCCTGCTTCAAGATTCCTCAAATCCTCCAACCCCATCCTCCATCTCCGTCTCCATTTCCGTCTCCCAGCCGACAAACACTAATGTCCTTCCAACTTTTTGATGCCATTCTTCATCTTTGTTCATTCCCCACTTTGCACGCACGCGAGCAGAAGAAAGGAAGAAAAAACAAAAATAAATAAAACAGCTCCCAGTGAAATGAAAAGGGAAGGGAGGGGAAGGGAGGGGCGGTAAACTGGGAATGGACTACATGAATCTTAAATGTGTGCTGATTAGAAAACCTGTGTCAAATCATATTTCATTTCAGATGAAATTGTAAAAAGCTGTTTTTTTGTTTTTTTT
>NC_137201.1:31458862-31493862 GCF_960531495.2 Zeus faber
GAGGAAGAGCAAGAGGAGGAGGTAGTGGAGGAGAATGAGGAGGCGGGGGAGAAGGAGGTGGAGGATGAAAAGGAGGAGGTGGAAGAGGAGGAGATGGACGAGGACCAGGGCCGGGAGGAGGAGGACAAGGAGGAAGAGGTGGAGGAAGCGGGTGAGGAGGCAGTGGAGGAGGATGACCAGGGGGAGGAGAAGGAGGAATAGGAAGAGGACAAAACATAGGAGGAGTATAAGGAGAAGGAAGAAGAGAGGGTGGAGAAGGATGAGGAAGTAGAGGAGGAAGAGGAGGAGGAGGACAAGCAGGTGGAGTAAAAGGAGTTGGAGGAGGAAGAAGAGGAGGTGGACGAGAAGGAGGTGGATGAGGGGTAGGTGGAGGAGGATGAAGAGGAAGAGTGTTTTAAGAGCAGTGGGTGGAGGGTGTGGTGGAGGGAGCAAACTTGGAGGTCCATGCAGCAGTGGTGGGGTTGCATGTTGTACAGGACTGCAGCAGCAACCTGTCGTCCACGACGAAGGCAGGGGGCGGGGAGTTGGCTACAAGCTCCCTTCTGGTCCACACACATTGACTATTTTAAGGGCGTTCTTTCCCGGATGTTGTTCAAGCAGGCCGAGGTGAGTGGGCGGGGCGCTCATCCAGCTCAGTGAAGCACAGTCCATGACACTGTGGACCCGTGCTTTGCAGACAGCGGCGGCTTGGCTCTCGGTGTTGAGTTTGCCGGCCACCCCCGGTGCTCCCAGTTTCTGACCCACCCTGACGGGTGCTTGGAACGTGACACTTTGCTCTCTACAGTGACTCCCAGGACGCCAAGCGCTTTAGCAGTGGCACCGCCGAAGTGCATGTCCAGCTTTGAAGGGTTGCTCTTCCTCAAGAGTGTCATGAATTTGCACTCTGACAGTTCAAAGGTGGTCTTCCATCCGTCTCCCCGGATGTTGATATGGTGGAGATCCCTGCTGAGGCTGGCTTCCACTTCAGCTCGTCCTCACACATCAGACATCAACCAGGTCGTCGGTGGAGATGGCGAGGTGAGATGGCGAATAGGAGGGGACCAAGGGTTGAGCCCTGCGGTACCTTGTAGATCTGAACCTTAAAACACGGTGGAACTGGCAGTGCATTGCATTGTGGGAGAACAGCATTGGAGTTTTCAGATGAGACGTCTGAATACCCTTAAAAGAGTATGTATTATGTTCAGTCATTCAGACCTGTCAGTTTCTCTTTGCTTTTTCTCTTATTTATTCTGCTGTGCTACATACTGCAACACCCAATATGTGTGTCTGTAGACCGGGAAGAAGTTAAATACCGTGGCGTGGCTGACAGTTGTGGCAGCTTCTTCTGTCGTCCATGCCGTGTGAGATCTGTCTCTATCTCACAGCGGAACTGTCGACACTGGCGAGATATTAAACTCCTCCCTCGTCTATCTACACAGAGCGGATGTCTTGATACGAGACTTTTTTGTACCAATTTTTCCATCGTTGTGTGTCAACCGAACCCAAAGTCGTTTCAATTGATCCAGTATTGGGAAATAGCTTGTGCACAAATGGCCGCCCACCAAGCTTGGATACGCAGTGCAATGAGGATGATGGATGAGTGTGTGTGTGTGAATGGATGACTGTGAGGCGTGCACTGTAAAGCGCTTTGACTCATATGACTAGAAAAGTACATAAATGAGCCTATTTACCAAAAAAGAACAGAGCGGTGTCTGCAGGTGTCAGAGAGCTACAGTATATAAGAGATGATTTTCTCTTCCACATGTATCACATGCAAGTATTACACAGGTACTACGGGAAAGAGGTTTGAATAAGGTAGAACCAGGGTTACGCACTCGATGATCCCATATTAGTACAGTTTCCTTTTGGTCAGAAAGCAAGGTTAGTGATAAGTAACAGGAATAAACCTAAATCTAACAATTACGTTTTTGTAACACATGGATAAATAAAATTAGATAAAATGTTTATGTTGAAATTACGACCTCATAAATCCGAATTCTGCGCTATTCAATGACTGTTTTCAGGACTCCCATGACACCCTGAAGTACATTGGAGTAGCTTTGTACTGCAGTTGCATGTGGTGTGTTATCAGTGTGTTTCAGGTTTGGCCTCACCAAGTCCTGGTTGGCGGTGACCCTTCCTGAGGAGAGCAGCAAGTAGTTCCAGCCGAGGAGCAGCAGCAGGAACAGCGGTAGCATGAAGAGCTCCCAGTGCCACACCGTCACCAGGAAGATCTGAGGAGGAGACCACAGGGTATGTGTTATGAAGCAGCGTTTTTAAGCCACTGTGCCGTGTAACCCCGCTGTGCCATCAGAGCTCATCGGGCATGGCAAGAAAATGTTTCAATATCCACATGAAGCAGCGTTATGTAACTTTTGGCATTTGGAATTTGGTATCAGTATTTGGGATCGGACAAATTTGAACCTTATTGGTCACGTTGTAACAACAGTCTATGCAAACACACACGTAATAGTTACACCACCCCTTGCACGGACCTCGCTGCTTCCTGGAGCCATGGGTCCGTGGGGAGGGAGGGTGCGGGGATTAGCCCCCTGCTACCGGTGTAGCTACCAGATGTGCTTGGCCTGCCAGATCGGCTCGCACGTGCAAGTCAGAGGGTGAGACAAACCCCATGAGGTGGCGGTGCCGGGTGCACCACTGGCCCCTCTCATCTCTGCCGTCGGGGAGGTGAAGCGGCTACTTTGGTGTGAGCATAATTACCGGACATTTTGAGCGGCAAATTTATAATTTATCGGGTTTTTAAAAAAAAAATTACCAGGCAAAAAATAACAGGAAATTACTCGAGCCCAACATCAAGCAAGTGACATAGAAGTGCCATAAAATGTAACGCACTTTTCCCGCAGTTTCAGAAATCTCAGAATTTTCACCATCATTTTGTTCTGTCAAAATGAGTTGGTGGAATGCAAAGTCCCATTCCTTCACCTCTTTTTGCTTTGGCCTTTCCAAAGCAAAAAGAGGTGACTTTTCAGTTTGTTAGTCAAAGATTCACTCTTTTGCTAGAATGACTCCCGACTCCCGAGTCATTTAAAAGATTTGTTCGCTACAAACAATTTGTTTGCCTTGTCTTGCATCACTACTATTAAACCATAATAATAAGCACAGTTTTACGTGTTTGTGACGTTTTTAGTGGTTAACAGGATAGTACTTTAGTGCCGTGGGATTATTTCACTGTAGAAACTGTGACATGGCAAAGAAAAGATTGAGATCCACTGTTATAGAGCCACTCACACATTATTACATTGTGACATCATCATCATCATCATCATCATCATCATCATCATCATCATCATCATCACGTTTTTCTCTCATTGTCCGGGGGCCCCGGGGGCTCCACAGTCTAAAGCTCCCCGCCATTGTTGATTAATCTATAACAGCTTTATCCAAAACCTCAATGAAAAAGAAGCAGAGAGGAACATCAAGCCTCTGAGCTGTGCAGCCGCTGACGGCAGATTCCACTCTTCGAGCGTTTGAAAGTAACATTGGAGAGGACGACTTTTAATATCTTTTAAATACTATTTATAAACAGGCAATCGCTCGGCGCCCTGGCAAAGTGCCTAACATAAAGTATGATATGGCCGCGGCGTCTCTTAACGAGTCCATCAAATCCTCTTACTGTCTGACGAGGCACATATGTGCCCTGGAAGGAGCGTTTGCAGCGTTTAGCCCCTCTGCGACGGCGATGCCCAGAGAAGCCAGGACCCCCGGTGGAAAATAAGATGGATCACGCTGAATGAGTAATCCCTCATAATTCTGTAAAAAGGAGTGGTGCTAACACCCACCGCATTTCACAGCGGAGCGCTAATTGGACAGCCGCATTTAAACCCATTTAGTGACAGCCTAATGAGTCTGTCTGCGACAGGGAAATGATCAGGAATGTGTGAGAGGGGGGTGAACACACCAGCACCGGAGACGCCACAGCAATGAAGGAAAATATGAACAAAAATGCGAGAAAAAAAAAACCCGCCCCCCACAGCAAGTTGAATCCTAATATCTGATTATGGTGTGATTATGGAGCGACGTGGCAGACATATGCTCCACCCCTGACGTAGCATGTTCCGTGTGCACCTTATCACACACAAGACACGATCCATTACCATACCACATCATGATAATAACGGGGGTTTTCTTTAACATAGCACAATAAAACCACCGCCGCGCTAGCTGGTGCCGCTGTCTGAACGGCGGAGAGCTGGAGGCGGTGTGGAGGTGGAACAATATGCTCGCGATAAGCCCCACACACGACCTGGAGGCCTCCAGCGCCGGCCGTCAACAGCAGACCGCCGCTGTCAGGGCTCCCTGCACGTTGCTATGGGGGGGGGTCTCTACCTACCGCCAGACCAGACCAGACCAGACCAGACCAGACCAGACCAAACCAGACCAGACCAGACCAGACCAAACCAGACCAAACCAGACCAGACCAGACCAGACCAAACCAGACCAGACCAAACCAGACCAGACCAAACCAGACCAGACCAGACCAGACCAGACCAGACCAAACCAGACCAGACCAAACCAGACCAGACCAGACCAGACCAGATCAAACCAGACCAGACCAAACCAGACCGGACCGGACCAAACCAGACCAAACCAAACCAGACCAAACCAGACCAGACCGGACCAAACCAAACCAGACCAAACCAGACCGGACCGGACCGGACCAGACCAGACCAAACCAGACCGGACCGGACCGGACCGGACCGGACCGGACCAGGCCAGGGCCCCCCGGGGGGTTTCAAACCTTCCCCCGGAAAACAGCCTGAACCATGAGTAATGCATCGTGCGCCTTGGGCTCCGCCAGCTCCACCAGGCACAGCGGGGCGACCGAGAGGAAAGGAAATAACACAAACAATATGTTATTTTTCAAGCTATTTCTCCTGAATTCCTCTTTTACACCTGCAACCCTCCACAGCTAGAGCCGGAGCTCCAGGAAAAAAAAAGAAAAAAGGTAAACAATGAATATGCATGATGCAGAGGTAGAGCACCTACAGCGGGTTATGAATAACCTACGTCATGTGTTGTCACCTGAGCTCCTGGGAGCCCACTCTAACCCCCCCCCCCCCCTCCCCACCCCCACCCACCCATCCCACCCATCACCCCGGAGGAATTCATTGAGCCGGCTGGCGGACAGGTAAGCCTGTCACAAACAGAGAGGATGAGATGGTGGAGGCGGAGGAGGTGGAAGGAGGGAGGGGTGGGAGGGGAGGAGGCAGGGAGGAGGGAACTGCCTGAAACTGACACGGGCCCAGCAGGAACGTTGAACCTCCTTGCCCTCGCCGCGAAAGCTGCTACATTAACCACTAAAGTCTAATTGCTCGGTCTCTGTCTTCCCGCGCGAGTCAACAGAGGGAGCCAATTCATTTCCGCCCGGGGAGCCCACCAGCTCGCTCGCTCGCCCGCCTGCCCACCCGCCAGAGAGAGAGAGAGAGAGAGAGAGAGAGAGAGAGAGAGAGAGAGAGAGAGAGGGGATCTGTCACAGGTATTCATAATCGCCCACTAATGCAAATTTCTGGCTCGCTGCGTTCCGGCTCGGCGGACGAGATAAAAGCTGGCGAAGGAAAAGAAAAAAGAAATACACAATGCCTGTGTGTGTGTGTGTGTGTGTGTGTGTGTGTGTGTGTGTGTGTGTGTGTGTCTTAAATGAGGAGAATAAACCAAAATCTGTCAGAAAATGTCCCTCCCTCTCCACAATCCCTCCCTCCCTCCCTCCCTGGCAGTGTCCGCTGCATTTACATGCTTTTTTAACACTAATGTAACAAAAAAAAACCAAAATGTTTGGGGAGGAGGGGGAGGAAACATCTGGGAGAAGCCGTTCGTTCCTTCAGATTCCTTCACTCAGGTGAGCAGACGGAGGAGATGCCAATCTCCGGTAATGAGCGGAGGCACAGCTACGCCTTCACACACTCTCTCTCTCTCTCTCTCTCTCTCTCTCGCCCATGTGAAATGGAGACAGAGCTAATTCCCCCGCACTAAGTGGTTTATGTTTTATTAGCGAGCCGCTGAGTGATTAAAGGACGTTGTGGACAAAGTACAACCTGTCAGGCTTAGTAGTGAATTTATCACGGAAATAATCCACTTTTTTTCATATTATTTTATTTGTGTTGGGCTCCCGCTTTTAGACTCCTTCGTTTCCATCTGGAGAGGTCGGCGGACGGAGGTTTATTTTATTTTATTTTATTTTTTTATCCCTCAACAAATTACATGAGACATGGAAAAAAAAATAATAATAATTTTTAACTTTAAACCTTAATCCGCCACCATCGCCCCTCCCCGTCCCCACCCCGTCCCCACCCCGTCCCCACCCAAACACTACAATGCTTAATATGTTCAATGGGTGGTAGAACAGTAATTTGTTGAGAGCAAACTAAGGTAAAGCAACAAAAAAAGAAAAGCAAAGAAAAAGGAGAAAAGCGGGGGACCTAGTAGTTAATGATCCACCTCAGCATTTAGGTTTACACACAACACAATTGGATAATGAACGACTTGTAATTGAACAAGTGTGTGTGTGTGTGAGTGTGTGTGTGTGTGTGTGTGTGAGGTAGAGGATGGAGGAGGAGGATGCAGGAAAAGGCCCTCGACAAACACCATTTGGCTGAAAAATGTCTGTATGATTATGCACGGTGGGGGGAGGCAGAAGAATGAATTAATAAAACTATTAGCGCTGTGCGGTGGAGTAGGCGATGGAGATGGAGATGCACTCTGCTTAGCCACCTGTAAGCGTCTGGAGAGAGGAGAGAGGGGGGGGGGGGCAACACCCTGGGCAAATGCAGTCCTGCCCCAGCGAGGTTAAGAACGGCCCTGACACATTTGTTTTATCGAGCCATTAATATGATTCGGCTAAATGCATTCCCTGCTCCGTCCCCATGCAGATCCCACTGCACCTAATAATAAAGCACTCAGCGATTAGAAGTGTGAATAAAATAACTTGGGAGGGGTGGGGGGGTAGTGTGCAAGCATGGCAGCTCCCTCCCTCCACCCACACTCACACCCACACCCACACCCACACTCTCCCACCAGAAGAGGGGGCGGTGGGGGACGAAAGGACAAAGACACCCTCGCTAAGAGGTTCTTCCATCCAGTAAAATGATTAATAGCTGAAGAGGAGGTGGGGGTTTGGGGGTGGGGGGGGGGGGGGGGTTCCTCCATCCCTTAACTATAGCTGATTGGCAGACTTAACGGAAGACTTGCCAAAAGGCTGCGTCTGTACATTAGGACATTATCAGAGACACGGGGCAGTAAATGTAAGCGTCGCGTGCGGCGTCCCCAGACATAATATTGTAAACGAGCCAAAGCCGCCTTCAAAGTGACGTTTAAAACATATGGAGCTGTGAGGCCGGCTTTACGGTGAGAAAAACAAACAATAAAACTGTTCTTTTTTTTAAATATTTAACAAAAATTAAAATATATATTTTATATATATGATTTTAATAGATTTGTATATTAAACAGTATATATATATAATTATTTACATTTTTTAATTTAAATAATCTAGATTATTATCAGAAATTGTTTTTTTAATTTTCTTTATATTTTCTTCCAATATTTTTTACTATATATATGTGTGTGTGTGCTTACATGTTTTTATTTAATATATAATTTATATACATATAAATTATCTAAATGACTTCCTTTTTGGGGTTTTTTTTTTTGTTTTTTTTTAACTAATCGTGACATATATGCAGAATCTTTCTCTTTGGCCGCATCCCCTCCTCTGTCTCTCCTTTAGCTTTTACTACAGTTGGTGAAACTAAACAATGCCGGGTAAAAGTGCGGCGAGAATCATGAGGGTCAGCGATGGGGGCTGTGGACGGATGCCAGACTCCATGAGCATACACTGGGAGAGTTTAACAAGACTGACTACAGCCCGGGGTGAGCGCGCACGTGCGTGTGTGTGTGTGTGTGCGTGTGTGTGTGTGTGTGTGTGTGTGTGTGTGTGTGTGAGCGTGTGTGTGTCTACCCAAGTTACCAGAGTATTAATCTGTTGTGTGCTTACACATAAATAAGTAGGAGTGCAGTGATAAAAACAGGAAATAAATAAATGTAAACTTTTTTTTTTTTTTTCCGGGTGAAATCCAGGGCAATAACAATTAATCTGCATTACTTACTCAATTAAAACACATACACACACACGAAAAAAGATGAATAATGAATCAAAGAGCCCATCAGCTCATCTCAAGCACGCAAGCCCTCTTTTCCTTTCCTTTTTTTGTATTTTTTTGGGGCGGGGAGGGGGTGGCAGTCTGGCTGAGGGCCTATGTCGGGGACGGCGAGCAGCGAGCTTTAAAGTCGCTGTAAACGCAGAGCAATGAGACATGTCATTTGCGGTGCACTCATGCTGCTGTGTGTGTGTGTGTGTGTGTGTGAGGTTGGGGGTGGTGGGGGTGGTGGCGGTAGTGGCGCATGGGTGTTTTTTTTGGGGGGGGGGGGGGGTGTCAGAGGCAGAGGAAGCCCAGATAAGACTCCTCTCCGGGGCAGGTACTGTACAGTGTGTGGGCAAAGCACGGCGCTTGGAGCCAGCGCCGAATAAATATTTCACATACACTCAGCTCAAGAACCTGATTTTTCTTTTTCTTTTTTTTTTTCCAGGGACAGAGGGGGGGGGCGAGGGGGGGAGAGAGAGAGATGGAGAGAGGGGGGCTACACTCCACCCGAGAAAATTGGGAACCTTATCTCCCGCTCCGGAGCTCGTAGCGGCTCTCGCTGCATCACACGATTCAAGTCTGCGTTTCTGTCGGGTTTTTTTTATTTTATTTTTTTCTTTTTCCCATTTTCTTAAATTTAACCAGCGAGGTCATTTACTAATTTACTTACTGAGCTTAAATCGATGTATTTCATTTATGGATTCAATCTTAAATCATCAAAAATAAATAAATTAAAATAAGCCAAGCAAAACAAATAAATTAAAGTGCCAATTCCATAACACAGTTACGCCTAAATATAATTTCAGATTCCGGAGATAATTTCAAAACAAATTGTAAAGCGGGCGTCGGCGGCGGTGTTGAAGCGACGCATCTATAAACTAATTTGATTTAATTGAGTGATCGAGTTTATACTAATTGCAAAACAAAAGGTTAATCACGGAGGAAAGAAAATAAATGATAAGGAGAGGAAAAATAAAATAAAAGAGAGAGAGAGAGGGAGGGAGCAGCATCTTTAGCATTAGTGCTGGCTGTTGTTTCACCCACCCTCCCTCCCTCTTCCTCTACCCTCCCCTCCCCCGTCTGACACATGCCAGGGCCCCGGTTCGGGGTCCGGTCGGGGTCCGGGGGCCCCGTGGTGCCTGTCAGCGCCGGGCGCTCTGACCCGGCGCTCCGGCACCGGCCACCAGTGTTTAATCCGTGTCGGGTGCGTTAACACCGAGCGACCTCCCGGGTGACAGATCTGCCATGCGAGCCTGTTCCCCCCCGAGGAGGCTCAAGTGGGCAAGGGAGGGAGGGAGGGAGGGAAGGAGGGAGGGAGGGAGGGAAGGAGGGAGGGAGTGCCATGGACTCTCTCTCTCTCTCTCTCTCTCTCTCTCTCGCTGTCAGCTCGGTTCGTGTGCGCGCTAAGCGGCCCTCGGCCCCCGGAAGCAGCCGCACAGGGGGCGGACAGGTCGCGGGCCTCGGCCGCCCGGGGGAGAGGGGGAGGGGGAGCGGTGGGGGGGGGTAATGTCCTCTGCGACTGGGAAGGTGTTGGTGTTGGGAGGCTGCAGTCATTATGGGATGGCACACACACACACACACACACGGGGTTAAACACGGAGCAAGGCTTCGTCGTCTGCTACTGCCGACGAAAAAAAGTTCATAGAAATGGAAAGTACAGAGAGAAAACATGACGCCACAGAGAGAGCCTCGCTGCACAGACTGAAAAGCTGCTTTTTCACCGAAAGGCTCTGGTTATTCACCAGAACGATCTGGTTATTTATCCAGACACTCTGGATTATCTCTTTAACGACAAGGAAGGCAACGTAAAAAAGAACCAGGCTGCCTCCTAAATAAGTACACATACAGTACTGTGCATATAAACATCTTGAAAATGAGAGTAATTCCACAGCCCGAGTGCGGGAGCAGCGTAGCAGTGTCATTAATTTGGCTTTATATATATATACATATATATATATATATGTATATATATATATATTCATATATACTGTATATTCTGTACTGTATTCATATATATATATATATATATATATATATATATATAAATATATATTCATATATATATATTCTTATATTGATATATAATAATCTCTTGAACTTGGAACTTAATATATATATATATATATATATGAATATATGTATATATTCATATAAATATATATATATTCATATATACTGTATATTCCTCCAGGCTCAGGAGCCGTAAACAAACAAGCCGTTTAGAGAAACTCAATAAAAGTATTCTGTCAGTTCTGCAGGTAACAATATGCTATTGTTTAAATATTAATGCATCTCACAAGAAATAAAACAAAACCAAACAAAACACCGGTGCTTTCTGTTATTGTTGAGCCCCCACCGCCAACGAGTTTTTAGCAGAACAGCCCCTCCCCAGACGCCTGCGCCGCCACTCCACCACTCTGCAACTTTCTGCAACTTTTTTTCACAGGGAAATTGAGTGTGAAGCAGAAAACAAGACGACCACACACACACACACACACGCACATGCGCACACGCACACACATGCACACACACACACACACACACACACACACACACACACACACAGTCAAGCATTCCACACTGCATTGCAGCAAAAAACCCACAGACGTTTGGACGATCTGGTCATTTTGGGGGACGGTGTCACCGGGCGGGAATGAGGCTTTGATCCGGGCCGTCGCCGGTGTTATGCTTAATGGCCTCCGACCGGCCCGGCTCCACACAGGTGGTCTCCAGAGGCCCCTGGAGACCAGATCTGGCCCCCGAGGGGCCCCTCATCTATCTGGGGGGAGGGGCGGACGACCCCCCCCCCCCCCCCCAAAAAAAGGCCGTCCACTGCAGCTGCAGACTGCGTTTACAGCTGCATGGCATCAAACGTTCATCAGACGCCATCTTTACAGTGTGTGATGTGAGGCAATCAGCGTTTCACAGGCTGTCGAGCGACGCCCGAACCAGTTGCTACCTGGCAGCGGCAGAAAGGGAAGGCGCTTCAAAATGTGCACATAAGGTGCACGGCTTTCCCTTTTCTAGTCTTCACTCCTGACAGACGAGGTAGCTCGCACATTAAAATATTAATTCTTCTTAAATACTTAAAGGGCTCTAATGACAGCAAAGCCCCCCCCCCCAACCCCCCCAAAAAAAGAAAAATTAGCTTTCAAGTGTAAATGATCCCCTTTCTTTCTCTTTCTCTTTCTCTTTTTTCTTTTTCTTTTTTCTTTTTTCTTTTTTCTTTTTTCTTTTTTCTTTTTTCCTTTTTTCTTTTTATTTTTAACTTTCATCCATCTCATCTAAAACAAGAATTATTCTCAACTCCAAACTTCTGAACGAGATTAATTTTGGCGGTATGATGCACGGTCATTTACCTTCCCCTCTCTCTCTCTCCTTTCCTCTCTCCTTTCCTCTCTCTCTCCTTTCCTCTCTCTTTCTCTCCCTCCCGCCCCCCCCCCCTGTCATTCCCTCCATCACACCGAATGGAGGATTTCACCCCCCCCCCCCTCTCCTCCGCGGGCCCCACGGCGCGGGGCCCCTTCGCACTGAAGAGCTGTAGCGCCATCTCCAGGCCGCCCGCGTCCCTGCGGTGGAGAACTCTGAGTGACCCCTCCGCAGTCACCGCTGATGTATGGCGCCTTCATCCGGCTCAGTCTTAGCGAGACGCACATCTAAAGGCCGCTACTTGATGAAGATATTGAACTGTCACATTCCCTCCTTTTCACGGGAGCCGAGGAGCCGTTGTCAAACTCCTGAAAAGTGCGGATCCTGCGCTCATTACCGGAGCGTCAACAAGCGGAGAAAAGAGGGAGAAGGAGGAAAAGAAACAAAACAAAACAAAAAAATGAATAAAAATGAAAAGTGTTGTTTGTATCCCTATTTGACTGATGAAGATGTTGATGAGGACTCGCCAGAAGTTTGCCTCAGACGCACAGGGGCGGAGATCCTTCCACGGATTACCTCATTAGAAAAGGAGCTATTTTGAAACTGGCAACCCGTGGGCAGGGCGCGGAACGCCGCTTCAAAAGCATCCCGGACCGGGCGCTCCGGGGAGAATGCCCAATCAAAACGGGTAACCTCCAGACTCTGCAAACAACGATAACAACCGCACCCGCGCGGTTTTGTTTTAGTTTTCTTTCCCCCTCTCCTTCCCCTCCGTATATTCTCCTCTCACCCAAATCAGCCTTTTTCCCAAACCACGGTCCCCGCGCCCCCTGAAGGCGCCGCTTTCCCACCGCGTCGCGCAAGTCGCTGAAATACTCCCTGGGAGCGGAGAATACAAATAAAAATACTTCCTAAGGCCACTTAACATGCAGCACGTCGCTAATGTACTACACAAAACCAGGATACCTTACACACACACACACACACAGCGCACACCAAACAAGCACTTCATAATGCATACATGAATTTACATAAACAGGGTGGAAATGTGGACGCGTGCTGTGCGGGGGTCAGGGAATCGGCCGGTGGGACTGGATGATATAATGGCTGCGGATTCCTGGTAAAGTAGCGGCAGAGCCTCCCGCGGTCCCACTCGAAACCCGCGACGGCGGTAATGCATTACGGGATGCATGTATGTGTACAGTGTACGGCGTGAAGCGCTGGTCCTGCCTGCTTAATAAATAATGTATTGCGGTGTATATTAAAGCCGGACCCACCGCCAGCACCGGCGGCGGCACCGGGCGTGGAGGGAAAAACACCAGCCCCCAGAAGCCTGGTGCTGCCGGGGCTCTCTCCGCAGAAAAGAGCAGACGCCGCGGATGTAATTATGCACATCTGAGCGGCGAGCAGAGGCCATCTGTCAATGTCTGGATCTGTTACCTTATTACCACGGCCTAAAGATATAAATATAGGAGAGGGAGCGGCTTTCATTAAGAAACATGGCGGCACGCTGCTTCAGATAGCGCGCCGACGCCGACTTAATTGCGAGTGGTGACTCGGGGAGGAGCGGCCGGCCGCCGCTGCCCTCACCGCGCTCACAACGTCCGGGGCCTTGACGCCTTGAAGCTGCTCTCTCTGGTCTTGACCCCCTTCTTTTTTTTTTTTTTCCTTTCCTTCTTTCTTTCTTTTTCTATTCTTTCTTTCTCTCTTCCTTCCTTCCTTCCTTCCTTCCTTTCTTTCTTTCTTCCTTTCTTTCCTTCTTTCTTTTTTCACACTGAAATCTGAAGTAGAATTTAATTCTCCATGGCCAAGCAGTTCGCTGTGGCCTGTAGTCACTCGTCCAGGACGTAAATAATCACTGGAATTCACTGGCAACTTTCCACTTGTCAAACTCTCGTCTTGAGGATGGGTGGATGATGAAATCACAGTGGAAGAACTCACACAATCTCCCTCTCTCTCTCTCTCTCTCTCTCTCTCTCACTTCAGGAGATTCTCACCGAGCCCCCGCGGCGGTTCACTGAGCCCACCAGAGACCCAGACACGCCGCCACTGTTTTCAAACTGAAAATGAAAAGCCGGAGCCGCTTTGTTCGCCGATGACGCCTTCTATTTTAAATAAAGAGAAACGTCGGGTTTGGACGCCAAAAAACAACAATATCCCTTAACAACAAATGCTTATCACAGGGATGTTTTTTTACGTCGCCGGCGACAACCGGCGAAACGGCTCCACAGAAGCCCCCTACAAAGCGGCTCTGCCCGAAAAACTTCACTGGCGCCGCGGTATCGGCGGACGGCGATGAAAATAGCGTCTGAGGGAAAGAAAGAGCGACAGAGAGAGAGAGAGAGACACCTCCATCCTTCTTTTCTACCCGTCTAACATCTCTATTTGTGTGCTGGCGCCGCTAACAGCAGGTGTAGTGGAAGTGGAAATGAAAGATTAGAGTGTGCCATCACACGCTCCCCGTCGCCCGCGGAGGATCTAATTATAGGCGGGGGCTCCGAGATGGCCCCTTCCCGCTGACCTGTCACCTGTCAGCCCCCCCCCGTCCACACCCCTCGCTATCTGCGGTCCACCTCCAACTTTCTTTCCCAGATCGCGGCTCGTCGCCTCCCACACTCTCCCGCCCCCTCCCTCCCCCCCTCCCCCCCTTATACAATCACCGGCATTGTTCTAACGTGCCTCCCCGTCGGCGTGTCCGTCCTCCTGTCAGCGTCGGCTTCTCCTCTAAAGACTTTTTCTTTTTTTCTTTTTTTTTGCGGCTGTTGCCCCAAAGGGATTTGCACCTCGGGATCAGTGAGAAGGGCTTATAGAATTATAGAATACAGCCAGGTATGAATTGCATGTCATCCTGAGACGCAGCGGCAGACAGAGGAAGAAAGAAAGGGGGGTGGTGGGGGGGCGGCGGGGAAGGAGAGTTCTTCACACACACCCTGTCTGTGACCGCTTCCTCACCCTGACACGGCACTGCCAGGGCTTTTCGTGGCGAGTGTTGGCGGCTCTGAATCATGACATTACACTGGGGGGGGGGGGGGGGAGTAAAGATTATTTAAGCTTAGGCCGCTGCAGATCACACGCGCTCATTAAAACGGACTAAACAGAGACATTTAAACACGCTTCAAACCTCAGAGGCCGACTGTCACTCCTCCTCCTCCGCTGGGGGGGGGCTGAGAATGTGATCCTACCTCCCCCTGCACCGCCCCCCCCCCGGGGTCCCCCTGGATGCGGGGATCCGGCGTGGAGGAGGGGGGGGGGGGGGGTTCACTAAGAAGTCAGATGCACAAACGGCCTGATCCCGCAGAACCCTTCAAACATGCCCTAATGTCATCAGAAGTGAAGGAGGGAGCCGGGGGGGGGGGGTTTGATTTAAGGGATAGGCCACATCCATCACGCGCACGCCGCATGAAAACAAAAGGTAAGACTTATCCTCCGTCTCTTTTCTGTTTTTTCTTTTTTTGTTCCATGGGGAAAAAAAAGGAGCCCGTGAGAGAGAGTGAGAGAGAGACGGAAAAAACGGGCGAGCCGGAGACGCCGAGAGAGCCGACGCGCGTTAGAAAATAAGGGAGGTAAACAGTGAGATTGGACGGTGCTTGTTCGCCCCAAGGCTCAAGTGAGTTCATTAGCGAGCGGCGGCGACTTACCAGGAAGGCTGTTAGGCTGCGCTGCGTGCTCTCCCACTGAAAGCAGCTTTTAATGTACTGTAACGTGCACAGCACCGCCGTGCTGATTTTGCGAAGCCGGTAGATGTTCTGGGCCAGAGCCTGACGGGAAACAACCAGAATGAAAACGCCCGTTAGGATCGTCCGGCGCCGGATGCGATGTTTACGTCTTTGTCATCGGTTGGGATTCTGCTTCACGAGCGCCTGCCTGCGACCGCGCAACGTTGACGTATTAAGGTAATTAGGCAAATTAATTTCGCTTATGACCGATCACGACTGTATCCGACTTATAAGAAGGTCGCCAGCCGGCGCCGGCGCTCCATCCGTGGTGGTTGTAAAAGTGGGAGATAAACAAACCTTTTTGTTGAATTTGGGGTTTTCCTCCATGAACTTTCTCTCCTTGGCCTGAAAGGTTCTAACACCGGCTCTGAGCTGACAAAGGAAAACGGACAGAAAAGAACCTGAACACTTAAGTAACGTTAAAATGTACGGACGTCATGGTGGACGTGCAGATCTTTGTTTTGCTTCTTACTCGGTTGTAGATCACGTCCAGCTCCAACGTGACGCTTCCTCGGCTCAGCCTTCCCAGGTCGTCTTTCTTCAAGAACCGAACGATCTGCTGTCCGTTGTTGACCTAGCGCACGATAGATTGCAGTACTGAACATGAAACGATGAACGACGATACTTCATGAGCGACGTATGAAGTGAGTGTCGGCCATGCTGGCAACCGCCGAGGCGTCCAAAACTCACGCTGAGTAACGGGATGGCAACTTTCCCCAGGAAGCTTGGGGCTTTGTCTACATTCTCGTCGAGAACGGTCAGCTCCACTACGTCGTGGATGTCCTTTATGGGGCTGAAAATCAGCACAGCACATTCATTTAGGAAAATTAAATCGGCAATCCGTAAAATCGTCTGTTTTGGTTGGATTACACTGCAAGTCCCAGAATACCCGTGGAGGACCCCGCCACCATCAACGGAAGCATCATGTAGAGGAGCACATGCATGACGCAAATACTTTGAATGGCTGTTTGTTATAACGTACCAGCAAAAAAAAGAATAAAATATGGGATTTATTTTAACAAAATAATCCCACGGATTACCACTTTAATATATCAGATTATCAACAATTTGTACCTGCAGAATGGTTTTTTTTTCATGTTTATTTGTGTCTTACTCACAAGGTAAAAACCTTGTTCCACTCTGGATTGAGGGTCTTGTAGACGGTCTGAGTTTGCAGCCTGCTGTTCCCGAGCTCAATCACACAGTAAGGGTCACTTTTCCCTACAAACAAGGAAGCGTAACACGTTACTTTTGGATAACAATGTGGACGTCACGTCCATGGGCGTTGTCCGGAGAGTAGAGCGCCCAAACCCCAAACCACCGTCGGGGGCTTTTACCGTTGATGTCGGACGCCGAGAGATCTGCTGCTTTTATGACCTTGACTTGAAGGAAGCCCACCTCCTTCAGGCTTCTGTGCGAGTTCTTCAGACTCTGCAAGGTTTCACATTCATCTCATTTTAGAATACTTCTCGAGCGGATAATTGGCATAATTAACCCTAGAATGTAGAATATGACGAACCCGAAATCCAGATGAAGACAGGCCTCAATAATGTGTCAGAACCGAGGGGATCAAATCAAACCAAACAACACTCATTGATTCCATGAAGCAAAGCGTAAACACTCACAAATTTCTCCAGGACCGCTTCCCTCTCGTCGGGCTGCTCCAGGGGCGCGGACTTGATGTCAGAGATGGAGACCCCCCAGCAGGGTGTGAGGGTCACCAGGAACACCAGCCGGCCCTTCTCCGGGTCCAGCACGTGGGTGTAGAGCTGCCTCTCATTAACCCGGACCCTCGACAGGTCCACCTCAAACCTGCGGCACACGCAAGGACGGCGGCGAGAAACACTTGAGCGGTGACGACACCGGAGGCGGCGGGGCGAGAAATGAATGTGACACGTGGCGCGGCGCTCACATCCCCCACGACTCCTGCGACTTCCTGCCTCTCTTGGAGAACACCTCCACCTGCAGGGGCTCCTGGTTGTCCTCAAACTGATTGAAGTCAAAATGCTCTCTCCACTGGGGGTTGGCCTGGATGCACAGGTTCTACGGAGGATGAAGGTGCAGACGGAGCTCTTACAGGGGCTCGGTCACGCTCAAGTTTATCTCCATCTCTCACTCACACACACGCGCACACATACACACACACACACACACACACACACACACACACACACACACACACACACACACACAAGACCCACACTGATGCAATGTCAGATTTAACACGTTGTCAGAGTGAGCAGCCTCTACATGACGGGTGGATTAAGTCTGCACTCAGTCCAAGCAGACAGAGGTAGAAGAGGGAACCGAGAGGTTTGCTTTGTGTGTGTCTGTGTGTGTGTGTGTGTGTGTGTGTGTGTGTGTGTGTGTGTGTGTGTGTGTGTGTGTGTGTGTGTGTGCGTGTGTGTGTGTGCGCGCGTGCGGGCGCATGTGTGCCTGTGTTGTGTGATGTGCGTACACCTCGGTAGCCACTCTGGGATTGTAAACACTGACAGCTTCCAATTAGAATCAGCTTTGTTCAACAAACAAACAAGCAGAGAAGAAAAGCAGAGAGGTTTACAAAGATATGACACGGCAACATAAGACAAGTGCACCGCGGAATCATCGGGGGAGAGGGGGTGGTGGAGGGTGGAGGGTGGAGGGTGTCGGGCGGAGCGGGGAGGGGGGTGGGCAACAACAAGTAGAGCTGGATGAGCAGGGCATGCTGTGTATGCAAATGAAGTGCAGTGAAGCACCAGCACCTGAAGCACAGAGAGGGAGGACTGGCAGCCATGCCCGGTCTAATGAGCTGCCGCTGCCATGGCCCAGCGAGCCGAGGTGGAGGTGAGTCACTGACAGACACCTGCTGCGAGGACGGGTGGAGGAAGCGAGAGAGAGAGAGAGAGGGAGAGAGGGGCGGCGGGAGGAGAGGAGGCCCACGTGACGGAGTAAAGAGTAACGCCACAGAGAGATCTATAGACGGAGGTACGGTGAGGGTTAGGAGAGGGGCCGCGTTGAGGATTGCTCTTAAAACATGGCCGACCTTGCTCTTGTACTTCTGCTCGGCCATTCGGAAGCGGACGTAGATGTCGCCCTGGCCGTGCTGCGGCAGCTCCTGTCCCTCCACCAACGTGACGCCCAACACCCCCGTCCACAGCTGGTTCTTCAGCCCGGTCCTCTGGGTCTGGGTGGAGTTCTGGGTCCCACCCTGGGCCTGGTTAGGCTGCTGGACACAGAGACACAAAGACCAAGAGGCTTTATTTGTTCTCTCGCTCTCTCTCTCTTTGTGTGTGTGTGTGTGTGTGTGTGTGTGTGTGTGTGTGTGTGTGTGTGTGTGTGTGTGTGTGTGTGTGTGTGTGTGTGTGTGTGTGTGTGTGTGTGTATGCGTGCATGCGTGTGTTCGCAGGTGTGTGTGTGTGTGTGTGTATGTGTGTGTGTTTGTGTGTTCACCTGCCCCCTACATCAACCGGGCACCCCATCATGTTCACAGAGTGCATGAAAGTAGGACAGTGGGGTTTACACTGCACCACCATACAGCCCGACTCTGTTGGAGTGCATTAGCACATCTCCACTGACAGGCAATCCACACCATGGATGATCTTGGATGGAGGGAGGGAGGGGGGGAGGGGGTGGGGGGGGTGGAGGCGAGTGAAGGGAGGGAGGGACGTCAGTGTGCGACCAGATGTCCCTGGCTGTGACAGTCCCACTCATCACAGACTCCCAGACTGAGTGTGGGGAGGCAGGACACTTGGCATACTGCACGGCAGACAGCAGGCAGCAGTGAGTAATGATGCAGAGCACATCGCTCTCTCATCAGCAAATTATGGAAACACACTGCATGGACGGACGGACGGACGGAGGGATGGGATGGATGGACTGATGGATGGAAGGATGGATGTCCAGAAACTATGGCCGCACTTTAACTGATCTGATGTTCAACTCCGGTTTAACCAGCAGAACGATTTTTCTCTCCGCCCAAATAAAAGTTTTTTTGTTTTTTTCCCCAAATTACGATTCCTCTGAAGCCGAGTACGGGTTCAACAAATAATCCAATCCCCCCGCCAAGTGTCACAGGGGGAGCGAGAGAGCGCGAGAGAGAGGGAGAGGGAGACAGAGAGGGAGAGGGAGCGAGGCAGAACGGCCTTGGTGGGTTTCCATCTCGCAGGGTTCCCGCGAGGCGCGGTGCGGTGATAGGCCAGGGCTGTAAAAACAAACAGCGGCGGGTTGTGTCGGGCTGAATGTAATTAAAGAGCAGGACCGTAATCTGCTCTCGCTTTTTTTCTCGGCTCCTTGGGCCGGCCCCCCACCCTCCCACCCCCGCCCCCCCGGACCCCGGCACCGCATCAAACGGACCCCTCCCTCCCCCACGCCCGTCCTCCCTCTTCACCACGGGGTCGCAACCCGCATCGACACCCCAATCCAGGGGGGATCAAAGCGGCCGTCTCAGGGACCCCCCCCAAATTAACATGGAATACCACAGACAAGGCCCCTATAAATACCGGCCCCCCTGTTCAAAAGGACGGGGAACAGAGGGAGTGGAGGGCGGCGATAGAAACCAGGCCTCGGCCAAGTCATCCCAAGTGTTTATCTTGGACACATTTCTATCTCAGCGGCCAATAAAACAATTCCACTTAACTGTAAGTGGCCCCTAAAGAGAGTCTATTCCTGCTCCTAAAAGGGCCGTGCGATTGCTTCCATATGGCGGGACAGCATGGGGACGGGTGGGATGAGCTCAGACCCGGGTCCATTTGGCCCCGCACCTCGGCCCCGTCCGTCCACAGCTGTGATATTACATCCTAACATCTGGGTTATTGCCCGCTATGCCTGGGAATTATCAGCCTGCCGATCTGAGGCATCCCACATTGGCAACATGCCCCAAACCGCGCTCACACACACACACACACACACACACACACACACACTGTTTGAAATGCTATCACACCGCACACGCACACACACACACACACACACACACACACACACACACACACACACACACACACAGCAGATTTTGAGCCTCCCCCTGTTTCCAAAAACAAGGGGGAGTAGCGCTTACAGAGCCTGTGTGTGCGTGCATGTGTGTGTGCGTGCGCGCGCATGTGTGTGTGTGTGTGCGTGTGTGTGTGTGCGCTTGTGTGTGCGTGTGTGTGTGTGCGGGCGTGTGTGTGTGTGTGTGTGTGTGTGTGTGTGCGTGTGTGTGTGCGTGTGCACGGCAACTCCAGAAAAGAGAAAAAAAAAAAAGGTGTTGAATGCAATAAGATATTTTACATTTCCTCCCAAAAGAAATACAGAGGGGATGAAGTTAGCATTGTTATGTTGTTAAATAAGCACAGTGATTTGGGCAGCAAACGCAGGGTACGTGTCTGCAGAATCCCATCACAGTTTTTATTATTTTTTTATATATTTTTTTGGTCTCCCTCTGAGTCCCTTTAACCATCTGTGGAGGATAACCTAGAATGTGCACCCAGATTGCTTCCCTCCCTTTGTGGTCTAATTTCAAAGTGAGATTGTCTCCTGGAACATCAAGAGACTATAAGCAGTGGTTTATGGATATAAAGCTGCAATCCCAAATAAAACCCTCCGTTTAACATTAAATTCTGATTAAAGACCAATGGGAGGACAATATACTGTATATGTCCATGGGTACTTTCTGGACAAAAGCACCTCACATACAATAAAAGGTGTACATGTTGGTGACTATATAATGTATGTTGTATGATATTTTGGAAACAGCAATCCATGGAATATGAGCTGCTTTTGCTCCACAAAGGAGCACAGCTGAGGGTAATGTTGCACACAAAAGGCCGGGCACACGCCTCGCTCTTTGTTCGCTCATTACACAGTGTTTTACTGCCCCCTAGTGGTGCCACCGCAGCCTGCTGCTCCACGCCGGGAAATGAAGATAGAAAATCCATACCTTGTTCTTTTTTGGAGGCCATCTCTGTGAATATAAAAAAATATGTACATATTTAAATACATAAATCAGTACGTGTTTGATGTAAGGGAATAACGTGTTTGTTCTGCAATCTCAAAACATATTCTCGAGTTTGAGTCGTGTTCTTACCGAGGTCCTTTTGATGGTGGCGTCTCTGAACATTAAGTAGATTTCCACCACGATCACTCCCATGTCGACGTCCTTGCTTTTGGCATCGACCAGAGGCAGCTCCAGCTCATAGTGCCTGGCCAGGAACAGGGAGGAGTTCAATTACATATGTTCACTTGCGGTTATTATAGAGCGATGCAGCACGTTGTTATTCAAGGGGCGGTCGAGCTCACTTGTACAGATCCAGGTTCTTCAGGGAGATCGTGGTGGAACCCATGAACTCGTCGCTGGTGCGGTTTTTGTCGTAGACCTGAGTGAAGAAATATCGAGATGGTTATTTGCCCAATGATATGGGCTGAGGTAAGATTGAGGTGAGAGAGGAGTTTTTGCGGAGGCCTACCTTGGCCTCGATCACGTGGTGTCTGTCCCGCAGCGGATGGGAGAAGGTCTCGTTCCACAGAGGATTCAGGTTTTTATAAACCACTTTGCTCTTATAGAACTGTTTCCCCTCCAGTCTGAATTTAACATAGGGGTCACTGGTACCTAGAATGGACAATATTATATTACATTTTAATGTATAATATATTTATATTATATAAACAGAATGTATTATATTAATAAGAATATTTATATTATTATATTTAAGTATATCTAAATATATTTCTATTTAAATATACATAAATAATATATTTATATATATGATATTGTATATATTTATATGAACTATATAATAATACATATAAATATCATGCATAATATTTAAATATTATTAAAAATGATATATTTATTGATATTCATAAATAATAATTATATATTTGAATATATTTGTAAAGAATATATTTTATAAAAAATATCATGTCAACAGCACGCTAAAGCACACGTGGTGATTAATATGAGGTGTTATGTTAACATACAAGCATAGTGTAAAAAATACACGGTCTATGCTGTAAAATGATTTTCAGCAATGCGAGTACAGTTTATTTCACACGGAACGTAAAAACACACACACAGACATACATACGACAGGAACACACACGCTGTATTGGAACACACACACACACACACACACACAACGGGAACACACACGCTGTATTGGAACACACACACACACACACACGACGGGAACACACACGCTGTATTGGAGCACAAACACACACACACAGGCACACACACACACACATACACACACACACAGACACACACACATACACTCACACACACACACACACACATACACACACACACATACACACACACACACATACACACACACACACGCATACACACGACGGGAACACACATGCTGTATTGGAACACACACACACACATACACACACACACATACACACACACAGACACACACACATGCATACACACACATGCATACACACACACACACACACACACACACACACACACGCACGCACACACTGCTTCCTCCCCCATGTTGGTTCCATCAAGAGAGCCGCTGTGGGAGAGAGTGAAATGTGGGGAGGAGGAGGAAGAGGAGGAGGCGGCATCCATTGGCAAAAAACAGAGGGATGTAGCTGTTTAATTGTGAAAGAGGAGAAACACTCGCCAGCGTGAGACGACCAGAAAACCCGGAATCGGGAAGCAACCAGTGTTAATCTCCCCCAAGCCTGTTAAGGAAAGTCTGTCTGCTAGCCGGGGCTGAGGGGGTGTGGGGGTGGGGGGGTACTTTTGGGGTCTTTGTCTCTGCCATGGCATGCAGATTGGCCAAAAAAAAAAAAAAAAAAAAAAAAAATGAAAGCCAGTCCCAATGCCTTCATTTGTGCAGGGGAATAAAGGGGTGCTTGAGAGCGCCTGCTGGGAGGCTTGAATCACATGACAAAGGCCCTGTGGGGATGGGCTGTCAGGCCTGTCAGCTCCCCACTCCAAATGAACATCTCGCAAAAGGCAGGCAGGACCCACAGCAGCTCCGCCCTGCCAGCCTGTGACAGCGAAACCTCCAGGCAGCTTGACAGGAGCAGAATGTGGCAGCGAGCAGCGAGGAGGAGAAAAGCTCTGGCATCACCCACAGCGGTGACGATGGAAATTAACAGTAAAAAAGAAGAAAAAAAACAAAACAAAAAAAAAACTGGGGGGCACGGAAAAGCCGAGGCTGGTGCTGCGGCTGGTGCTGCGGCTGGTGCTGCGGCTGGTGCTGCGGCTGGTGCTGCGGCTGGTGCTGCGGCTGGTGCTGCGGCTGGTGCTGCGGCTGGTGCTGCGGCTGGTGCTGCGGCTGGTGCTGCGGCTGGTGCTGCGGCGTGGCTCTTTTCAGAATATGTAATGGAAGGACTCAGCGGCCGGTCTCTGGCATGGAGTCGATTGTTGGGCAAACAGGGGAAGGACAGAGGGCGTGCGGGGGGTTGCGTCATTATGCTGCCATCTTGTCAGGGAAAGTAAGGTCTTAACTAGCAGCAAGGAGGCCACCGGGCGCAGAGGCGCTCCTCCCAAAATTAGGCGATGAACGGCTTATAATGATTTATTGTGGATTTGAAATTGCCGCACCGAAATCAAACGCTGTTCAAGAACCAAAGGAACTGCAGCGTTCGTGTGCACGTGAATCCTGAGGCATGTAAGGGACATTATGAGACAGGACAGCATCACAACACAAGACTCACGTCGCGCAACTTGCACAAAGGCAGCGGTAAATATCCCTGCTAACAGAGGTCAGAAGGTCACGCGACGCTTCGATCGCGTTCCGTTCCTGCAGTACCGCCCGTGGACGCGAGAGGGCGCTGCCGGGCCAATTCGCTGCCGGGCCAATTAGGCCCCAGAGAAGGGGTCAAGGGAGCAGGAGAAAATGACAGATGGAGGTTTGTTTTTCAAAGCTGGCGAGCACCCCCACCCCCTCCACCCCTCCACGCTCCCCTTTGTCTCTTTCCATCACTCCTTTTCATACGCTTGTCTCACCACCCACCCCCAAAATGAAAAAAATAAAATGAAAAAAATGTCATCGTTACAGAGATGTGTCCAGATCTTGACTATCCAACTGCATATTTACTGTAGATATATTTAGAGATTTGATTATATAATAATAATAATAATAATAATAATAATAATAATAATAATAATAATATAATCTTATCTTGTTTTTGACAAATATACTTCTTTGATTAGTACATTTCTTTGTGAGCACAAATCGTAATAATCGACCGCAGTCATAAGAGCTTTAATGCTGTTTTTTGTTTTGTTTTTGTGAACCTCTCCAGCCGCAGCGCACGACACAGCAGAGATGAGGAAGTCGTGAATGCGCTGTATCGCATGTCACATCGCGGGAGCCACCCTGTAGCATCCTGTCTGAAAAGGCCGATGAACAAAGCGTCACATTCTTTCGGGACGCACCAGAAATCTGATGTGTCATCCGCCGAGCGTTCCCAGGGCCTTTTTGGCTCCTGTCCACCGCAGATTGAATCGTTTGATGTGAGCTTGGAAAAACAACCAACCAACAACCCCGTTTTTTGTTTTTTTGGGGAGATCTGTACCAGGATAATACATCTGGGACGAGGATGAAACAAGAAATTCAAAAAAAAAATAAGAATAATTTTTATCCTACCCGAGCGTTTCTTTTTGATCACGAGGTTTCGTCCCTCCTTTAGGTTGATGTTGAGGAGGTATCTCTGGATGGGCAGCGGTGATGGGACCTCGGGCCCCGGGGCCGCCACCTGTAAACAGGAGGAACGACACCACGTAGAGAGATATTTATGTGCATATTATGAAAAGGACGATTTACATATTCATTTTATTTCATTTATTTATTATTTATTTGTTTCATTTTAGCGCACAAAGTTTTGGCCCTGAGGAAAAGTGACCCATCCTGCTTTTTGAGTCCTAAGACTGTGTGTCTACCGGAAATGAACACGTTAAAGTCATAATATGATCAAAGTGTGAAAACCCAAAGTGGTAATCCGTAAGATTATTTTGTTCAAAAAAATCCCATATCTAATAATAACGGTACTTTATAATAAACAGCCACTCAATGTGTTCTGCGTTATGCCCGTGCTCCTCTCCTGGCTGTTTTCATTGCTGGTGACAGGGTCCGCCACAAGCTACAATTGACGGCGGTTGACTTGAGCAAGCAGCGCGGCAGGTTGCGGTCGGCAAACCCTCGATGCGCTTGACGATCCACAAAAAGAACGGGGGGGGGGACGTCGCCACCAACCAAGCGACAAAGGCAAAAAAAAAGAATGGAATCGATTGATCAGAAGGGCACATCCCTTCACCTGGATGGACGTGACCGCTCTCAGCCCAGGCTCAAGGGCAGCTTCACGTTTGACTTGAACTTCCAACGGCGGCCAAACAAAGGGCGGAGCGGAGCAGGGCGCTGGCGGCTGAGTGCGGGGAACTCGTTACGCAGGTTTCACAGTTTTGCTCCGACTCGGGACCTCAAATCAGGACACTTTACATTTAAAACTGGAAGAGCTACAGCACGGGCTGTTTGGGATGTCAATATGCACACCCTTTGATATTTCTCTCCCCAAAACACACAGGGTTTATCGTGCGCAGATGTCGTCTCTGGTTGATATAATTTTTTGAATAATTGGACACATACGTTTTTCTTCCATTGTTTCACTGATTTAAACTTCTTTATATTTCCCCAACATTCCCTGCTTTGTTTTTGTTTTTGTTTACTGCGCCCAACTAATACTTTTCTTTGAAGTGTGAACAAGCACAAATGAGCGTGCGTCAAAAAGGGTTGAATTTTGACCCTCGTCTTGAACCTTGTTTTCAGAAGGCGGATTCAACATATTATGGAAATATTTATAACTTTTCTTATAATATTATTATACATTCATATCAACCCGGTCCAAGTTATGCTTGAACAACTGGTTATGTAGGATAAGGACTAAATAGCCCATATTAGAAACTTTAAAAAACATTGTATTGCCGTGAAAAACACAGTAATAAACAAACAACTCAAGTGAAACAATTGAAAACAAAAAGTGCATCATAAAATACATCATGAATAGGGTTGTATTGTTCAAATATGATAATGTTCTAGTGCTTCATGTTATTATCTCCTTTCGCATTATTTGTTTCTTCATATCTCTTACTGTGTGTGTGTGTGCGTGTGTGTGTGTGTGTGTGTGTGTGCGTGTGCGTGTGCGTGTGCGTGTGTGTGTGTGTGTGTGTGTGTGTGTGCGTGTGTAATGATTGCTTCTCTGGCATTAGCCTGAGTAACAGCTAGAGATCTGTGCAGCTCCACTTCCAGCAGAGCTCATGAGCCTCTCACTGCAGTTCCACTGACGGAGACCACAGCAGAACATACTGACCTCCGCCGCGTCTCCCTGCGCCTCCTGCAGCCGCTCCGCCTCCTGCAGGGCCTCCTCCTCCAGCAGGGCCTCCGCCAGCCGGGCCTCCTGCAGCCGGGCCTCCTCCAGCCGGTCCTCCTCCTCCAGCCGGTACTCTTCCAGCTGGGCCTCCTCCTCCAGGGAGAAGATCTCCGAGATGGAGGGAGCGAGAAGGTCCTCAGAGTGGGTGGTCCAGGGCGGGGGCACCTTCTCCTCGCCGGGCGGGGTCCTGCGGGCCGAGTCCGGCGAGGCTCCGTCGCCGCTCTCCACCGGCGTGCTGCGGTTGGGAAGCGGGAGGCGCCGACCTCCTGGACTGTGCCTCGTGGCCGGCGGGGTCCCTCCCTCCGACGGCGGCGCTCTCTGCTCGCTCTGCGTTTTGGGGCTTTCTCCTAACGAGCCGGCCCTGGCCAGGGCGGCGGCGACGCCTCCGGGCGAGTGTTTTGTCTGCATTCCCGCCGGTTTCTCCGTTGACGGATTCTCTCTTTCTACCGCGGAGGTCGGCGCGGTCGGGGCGGCGCCCACGTTGATGATAGATCTCGCCGCAGGGAGCGGAAAGTAAATTTGCGACGATGTCGGCGGCGTTTCTCTGCTGCTCTTGGCCGAGCCGTCCACTTGTGAAGATGGAGTTTCGCCGGGGAAACTGACTGTCTTCTCGTGGCCCAAAGTTGGCGTCGCGCGGGGGCCGACGTCGGTGTAGAAGGTCGACTTCCCGACGGGCGCACATACCCTGTTGGCGAGCAGAGCCTCCCTGTCCCGGTGAAAAGCTTTAGACCTCTTCACCGGGACCAGATCTGCCTTCCTGGCCCCGGAAGAAGGTTCACCGCTGTTGTGTCCGCTGGCGATGGAATCACTGTCGCTCTGACTCTCGGAGGAAGCGAAGGAGAAGGTGTCCGAGGCCACGGAGAGCAAGCCACTTCCTGTCGGAGAGGGCTGACGTGTTGCCAGCTGATGTAAGTCCGGGACCGAAACGCTGCGTCTGTAGACCAGTTTCCTTGGCTTTTTGCCAGCTTCTTTCTTTTTCATGAGGTTGGGTAACTTTGTATTCAGACGGAAGTTCCCCAGGAAGAACTTCTTCTTATCCATCTTGAGCAGATCTGGCTGAACCTTGCGGATAAAATCAATAATGACTGATTATTTATGTAGACCCACTTTTTTAGCAGACTTGACGGAGGTGTCTCAGGCTTTTTCATGGAGTGATAATGACACCGGTGTCTGATCTGGGTCCAGTTGTGGAACACGCCACGCAACAATCTCATGCCAAAATATTTCAATATACGTCATTAGTTATGTTTTAAAAAGCTCAGATGAACAGCCGAAATAAAAGTAACAGATCATATCAGTACAAAATTGCATCAATTTAATATTTTCTTAAACCACATACAGAAAAGTATGTTAGTATAGTACTGTCACCCGCACAGGGTTAAATATAGATAAAGATAAAAACGTAAATGAATAAAGATAAGATATAGATATTAATCTACATATAGATAACAAATGTAGGCAACATTTTTTGTCATATCAATCCAACATTCCAGCAGGCCTCATGTGATTTTCCAGCTCCATGTAACGTTCACAAGTAGTCGCTTTGGATAAAAGCGTCTGCTAAATGAAATGTAGATACGACCGATTCAACTACTTGTCAAACACAACAGATGACATATATCACACATAATGTCCTAATTATCACAAAATATAACTGAAAAATAGACCTGATATCATCGTCATTTAGACTCAACGTCTAAACGACAGATGTACTTATCTCATACATGACATCAGAGCTCCGGGAAGCTAAGAAAGCAAAGAACAACCCCGGCGCGTACCTTATCGGGCTTGGACTCCGGTGGAATTCCCTGGTGTAGGAGCGGGGCAACGCGGTGTTTCCCAGATTTATCCACTGAACGTCCAGCGCAAAGAAGGGGGAAGAGTTGGGAGCAGCAGCAGCGCTGGATTAGAAAACAACACTCTTTTCGGCTGAAGGAACACCTCTACAAGCGGCCGCCGGGGACTCGGCGCATAGTTGGGGAAACTGGCAAATCAGGTCCCTCCGGACGAGTTTCTACGACTGAGGTTTCTACAGGACGACCGCGGAGCAGCCGGGCACGTCCCGTTCGGCTGCTCCGTGCTCTGCTTTCTTTGACGTACGTCTTTTACGTTCTGTGTGCTTGTTTAGAGGTTATTTGGAGGAGCCGCGGTCACTGCGCTGCTCGAGCTCATCCTGAAACTCCTACACGTGAGGGGAGCGGGGTGTTTTGTAGCGGCGTGAACAGATGTGATGGACTAACACGGACACATTGATGAGTGCAGCCATTACTCCTCTTCTGTGTGGAGAGGCTCCACAGCACGACTTCTCGTGCGACTGGAAGTTCTTGGTCTGGCATCCGCCGCCGGCCTTGTTGGAACAAACTGGGTCCCCTCCGCCCAGCCCCTGTATTTGTTTGAAGTGGGACGCAGTTTAGCCAAAGCCCATCAAAAGTGAGCATTCGTGCTCTGTTGGAGAATAAACAACATGGCTACTTTCTGTCTGGACATGGACGCGATAATGCTACAGCCGCTGTTGTCCGCAGCCGTCAGCGGCGACGGCATGTGACAACAGATGTGTTTGTGTCTGGACGGAGCCTTGTTCAATATTTGCCTGGGTCTTAAGGAGCTCAGGTCCACATGAAAGCGCCGCCCGAACTTGGCGCCCGGTTGAAAGGGAGCGCCGAGCGCCCCCAAAGGCCGGGCCCCTGTGGCAGGTGGCCTGTCGCCCTCCGCCGCACACAAGGCAAACAGCCCAAACACCCTGCTTGGTTACTCTAGACATGCACACTGGAGCCCTTCCAGCAGCCAGCACAGCTTGTCTACCAGAGCAGAGGTTCCTAAAACTTTTCTGTGGAAAAGGCCGCCCTTAGGCAGACTATACTTCACAAAAATGAAAACATCAAAATAATATTTTTTTTATAAAATAAACATGTTTGTGTTAATGTTAATAATATTTAATATTATTGTAAATATTACAAATAACATGATAAATATTAATACCAACATCTATTTTGAAATATTTTAACAAAAATGCAAACAAATTGGATTTTGATTATTTTTGCATTCTGACCCGCTGCAATTCCTTCACGGGCCCCTAGGGGGCCGCGGACCCAATTTTGGGAACCCCCATTTGGGAACCCCTAGTCGAGAGAACAAGCACTTGGCAAAGTGCTTGTTCAATTTGAAAAGGGAAATTAAAGATTCACATTCTCAACCTTTGTCCACGTTTTAAGTGACCTAATAGCTGTGTTTTTTATGGAGCGCTTTCTTATTTATAGTGTTTGGCAAAGAATCCTTCACTGACTCATCAAGGTCATTTACTGCTTTCTGCATCACACTGCTGCTTGTTTTCACTTTCTTACCCATATATATACATATATATATATATATATATATATATATATATATATATATATATATATATGGGTAAAGACCAGTAGGAGACAACAAACTTGTCAGAACTGAGCCACACAATCAGGCTTTTGCTTATTTCCCTGTACTCCAACGCCCCCTGGCGGTAGGATGGTGATTACAACGCAAAAACCATAAAACACTGACTCCTTTCTGAAGAGCTAGATATTAGTTTTAAATGTTGATGATAATAATAATAATAATAATAATAATAATAATAAATAATAATAAAAATAATAATCATGTGTTGTGTATAAACAATATCAATTGAGTTTTGGGTGTGGTTGTAAAAAAACAATTGTTTGGTCTAAATCACTGACCATGAATGACAAAAGAAAAAAGAGAGCACCCACAGTATCTCCCGACACACCCCTTGCTGCTATTGCTTGTTTTTATGTGTCTTTATACACTAAATACTCTCAAATGAGCCTCATTATGTTGCAACCCAGTGGCAGAAACCGACACCTCACTGAAGATCAATGAGATTAGCAATATGTGGTTCAGACAAAGTCCAGCAATGGCTACTGTAATGGTCTCTCAAAATTGGTACACGTCACGCGGTCAATAAAACACAGATTTTAGTCAGAATTCCGACTGAGCATACATTGATGTGTTTAATAAAGTTGACAGTTTCTATTGTTTGGGATTTCACAAGAGGACAAATTCTATGTAAGAGTTGTTTCACTTCATTTTATACAGAATAAGAGAGATCATCTAAATTACACATTAAAAGCCAATATTTGCACTTTTTTGTGAAGGTAGAATACAAATTTTGTACAATATCTAGCATAGTACTTTAATTGTTTAATAAAAAGTTCACTTGAATATTTATCGTAATGATGAGGAGGAAAAAAACAAGACATTCAAGAAAAACAAAAACAGGTAAATTAACTTAAAATCTCTCTTGATTTTTGAAATAGATATAATTTCATTCTTGGCAACAAAGTCCAGCTTGTGCCGCCAACAGTCTGAGCATTCAAACCGAAAAACAGCTTCTTTAGCAATAAGTGAGCTATCAACTACAAACATTCACCAAACACAGAGTCCTGTTAGAAAAAGCCATGAAAGCAAAGCAGTGTGTACTCTAGCACAGAAACAAACAAACAAAAACAAAAGTTCTTTACAGAGTTTCTCTGATTACCCCAATTCCTTTCACATTCATCATTTTTGTGCACATTTTGGACACATTTGACATATTTCAAGGGCTGGTATCACGTTGCATTCCCTAAACATCTTCTTGTGTGACAGCTATCCCAGAAGCTTATAAACGTAGTTAAAATTAAACACTCAATTGTTAACTTTACGACCACCAAAAAAAACAACAAAAAACGGTCGGTAGTGTCATTTTTTATTCATTTTATTTTTATTAATTTACTTTGAGGAGAGGACATTCCCTATCAATAAATAATAGCCAAACTTAAAAAAAAAAATCCCTGATATTTTTTATATTTTTATCAAGTGCTAAAGTGTGTGCTTGATTCTTTATTTGATTTTTTTGTATTAATGAATTATTGCTGTATTTAACTAATGTGTTTGACCGGTGGATTAAATATAATTATGGAGGATAAATATAGATGATGCTCTTTTTCCCAAACTATCCGAGTGGGTAAGTGACGAGATTGACGCGAGTAAAGTACATTATAACTCAACAGCGCCATCTGGCGGTGGCACTTAAGCACAACGGGTTTCATCCACTACCTAAAAATCTTGTTAAGTGATGGGGAGTGGACGACATGAAATAATGACATCCTATTGACAACTTTAGGGGGGTTGGGGGGTTCATACACTGAGTGGAAATTTGGGGTTTAAAACTGCATAGATCATGATGGGCTGTATATCGTCTCGTTTTCATTAAAAATCAAGGGAGGAGCTGAGATGATGGACGGGTGAGACACAAGATATGGAATGGTGAATGCAGAGTGATACTGCTCTTCGGCAGCAGACTACTCCAAAATACGCCGTGCAATCCAGCAGTGAGTGTGAGAATTTTAGATTTAGCTTTAATGGAGACGGCACCAAATATATAATATATATACTGTATATATAAGTCAGAGCCCCACGGACGGATGTAACAGACTCACCATGTTTTTTAGAGGCTTCCAACATAGACCTTCCACACGCCATCAATCCCTGGTGACGCTTTTTCAGATTTTGAGATCCCGAGGCAATGAAATGATTTCTGTTACCAATTCAATTGTAAAAAATAAAAGGCATGTCTTGCCTTCAAGAAAAAAAAAATCTGTTTTAATCTGCTTTAATTGAATTAACCTATTATCCATTTCAGCTGAGCTTCATAACAATAAAAAAAATAAAAAAATAAAAATAATAATAATAATAATAATAAAAGGGTTTTTTTTGTGCAGTGTTGGGGGACCGTGTGTGTGTGTGTGTGTGTGTGTGTGTTTAATTTTTCTTTTATGTTGGCAGTGTAGGAAGCAGCTGCAGGTTTAGCGAAAACTCAACTCCACCCCTGGCCTGGATGTCCTTCACGTATATGACATAATGGAACTTCAAAGTGGGCGGCGTTGTTATTTCAATGTATGAATGACAAAAAAAAGAAGAAAAACAACCACCACAATGAAAAGGAAGATGAGGATCACAACGCTCAACGACTCAAATTTAGAAGAGATTGCAGTGAAATAATGAACAAAATAGAAAGTATCAACAAATTAATTAATGATCTACTTCTTTTTTTTGTTCAGGGTCTATCCTTTGTAAACTTGTCTGTAATCCACAAAAATATACTTTTCTCAAAATTGGTGATGGTACAATACATTCAGTTTGCACTCATACCCTGGTGATATACAGCATATATTAAAGTCACTATTTACACAAAAAAAAAAGTTTGGCTCAAAATTCTCAATTATCAATTATACAAACAGGACAGCGAGTGTTCATGGCTTTTAGTTTCGATAAAAAAAAAAAAAACCTGGCTTACATGAGTTTTACACTGGTTTGCATCAAGCACAGTAAATAGGAAATAAAACTATGGCGAAAAAAAACAAAACTGCGATCGAGAGAAAAGCTGGAAAACCCAAAAACACAACGACACACAGAGAAACACCTTTGGCTTATTTTACTGATTTAACTGTTTTAACACGGGGACGTCGTCGCCAGTTCAACTGGACCCCTCCTCATTACGCTAAATCCTAAATCCTTAAATTAGAACACGAACGTTGTGCTATTATTGCAATTAATTATTATCCTATATCTGTTGTTGTTTTTTAAACCCACAACAGTATTGTTTGTATTTATTTGTACAGAAAGGTAGTTTCAGGTTCTTATACAATGTTAATTATCGGTGTTTTTTTTCTGAATCTCCGAATATTCAATATTCAATATAATCAATAGTATTTTTGTTTTGTTTATTTATATATATATTTAAATATTGATAAAAACAATAATAATAATAATAATAATAATAATAATAATAAAAATAATAATAACTTTGTATTGGGAGATAAAACAAAAGTTCCTGAAACGCTTACAGCAGAATTATTTTGAAAAACTGAGTTGTGGGGGTGTGGCCCTGCAGCAGCAGCAGCAGCGGCGGTTTTCTGATAGTTTGTAACTTAGCGACCGCACGACGGCGAAGAAACCCAGCGAACGACACGAAAGAGTGGGATCAGAGCAGCGCGTGGAACCGTGGAGAGAATCGAATGTGAAGCTCCGCGTCCATCAACGCCGCTCTCCCTCCGACTTCTCTTAGCAGACCAAAGGGTGCGCCACGGCCAAACCGCTCAGTCCAGATCCTTCTTCTCTTTTTCCCCCCCTCGCCATAGCGGTTTCCAGAATTTACGTGACACGAAATACGGCGAGACACTTTTACTTTGATTTCAGTTGCCACTCGGGGCTTTTTACAAAAACGAAATAAGAGCTTAAATAATAAACATGGTGATGGTGGTTCTAAGGGACCCTTCCTGCCTTTCATCTCTACGTTTAACCTCGCGCTGTCCTCTCTGCCGTCAAAAAAATAAATGTGAGATAAGAGTTAAATAATAAACATGGTGATGATAGCTCTAAGGGATCCTTCCTTCCTTCCTTTCTTCCTTCCTTCCTTCCTTCCTTACTTTCTCTCTTTTCTTTCATCTCTACATCTTTAACCTTTCCCCTCTGCCCGGGCTCTTATGTCACCCAGGTGTCCATCCTCATGCGCTTCACCGTGGGGCTCTCACGCTCCTCGGAGCCGGTGGGGGGCCGGCCTAGGCCCAGCGGGGAGTGGAAGTCCGGCCGGTGGTCCTCCCGGTCGCTGCCGTCGTAGGAGCTACAGGAGGAGCTGAGGCTGTCGACCGGGGAGCGCCCCAGGTCCTGGCGGCTGGATGCCTGCTGCTGCTGCTGCTGCTGCTGCTGCTGCTGCTGCTGCTGCTGCTGCTGCTGCTGCTGCTGCTGCTGCTGCTGCTGCTGCTGGTGCTGCTGGTGGGGGAAGCCGGAGGAGGGCGTGACGCGCTCCCGCGGCGGCGAGATGGGCTCCGACTTGATGTTGATGTTCTGGCTGGTGTTGATGGAGAGGTTGGAGCCCGGAGGTAGGTGGCTGCCCCCCCTGCGAGAAGCAAGAGAAAAAAAAAAGATGTTAAAATCTCCAACATCCCATTCATGCGTGACTAATTGCACGATTAAGGTAAATGTACAATAATATTAATAATAGTAAATAGTCTAGACATATATAGGGAGATTTTTACTGTAGAATAGGTTGCCCCACAACCTGCCGCAGCTACGTAGCTGTGGACTGATTTTCTTTACGTAAGCTCTCAAACTAGGCATTAGGTATCAAATCATTTCAAATCAATATTCCTTGTAATGAGCAGGACAACGTGCAGCCAGACGGTCGTTGCCACAAAATAACCCCCTTCAGAGTGATACAAGGCTCCTGATCATCCTGTCGTCTGGCTGCACATTATCCCTCACGTGTACACTTCGTATGCAGCATTACTGTCAATTTCAAATGTGACCAGGTTCGGGAACACATGAAACACGACACATTGTGCGCGAGGGAGTCTGCGGAGCGGCATTTGACGGCCGTCGTTTCAGA
>NC_137201.1:31498862-31598862 GCF_960531495.2 Zeus faber
CTCACTCACACTCACTAACTAACATTTTGCAATAAATGTGTAAAAACACTGTAATAACTGTAATAAGACATCCGTTATTAGCCATGTCCCATACTGTTGTACGTTGTTGTTGTTGCTGTTGTTGTTCATGTTCAGAAAAACCAACTATTTTCATATTTACATTTTACATCCTTATGCCTCTTAGCCCTCCTCATGGAGCACATTTCATTGACTGTTTTTATTGTTTTATTGTTATTTTCCTTGTTTATACTACGTGTCTATTTGCACTATGTACTGTAAGTCACTATGACCATTACAGAATTTTTCCTAATTCGGTGTGATAAAGTCTGTGAATCAGATTCACATTCTGATTCACAGACTTTATCACACCGAATTAGGAAAAACAAACAGCTCTTCTGACGTCCTGGTTCAGCGCCGACGCCTGAAGGTGTGAGAGACAATGAGCCAAGGCCTGAAACCGCAGTTAGAAATGAACTTGACCTCAATTTGATAACGTGCTTAACCTTTTCAGGCTCGGGCCACACCCGTTTCGGCAATCTACTGCCAATCCATCAAATCAACTTAATGGAATCTGACCGGGCAAAAAAATTATAAATAAATAAAATACAATAAGCCTCAACCGGTACAAATACACATTTGGGAGGAGTGTGGATCAGAACGAGCAGCGACCGCACAGTCCACCTCACGCACTACATGAGCTCCGCCGTAGAGGGAGGGACGCTAAAACTCGATTTCTGGATTTTTTTTTTTTTTTCCGGGAGCCGTGGGACGCGCTGAGCCCACGCCGGGGCCGCGGCCGCCTTAATGCCCGCACTCAATCAATGGCGGCGGGAAGACACGACAAGGGCGACAAGATATTATCTGGCTCACACCCTGGGCCCCTGATTAAGTCCTCATCCCTCCTCTGTCACGCCGAGATGTGATTAATTTAATACCATTATGGCCTAATGACGGCGCTGCCTGCAGACCTGCCACCGCAGCCCCGGACCCATCTGGAACGCCGGCTCTTTCCCCTCCGACGCTCACTTCCTCCCTGATGCGCTCCTCACCCCGCCGCCTGTCTTTCAGTAAACCGGGGGTTTACTCCCAAAACAGGCCTTATTCATCAGGCCGAGCAGCGGCCGCAAATAACAGTCATATTCCAAGAAAGTCCAAGAAAGTCCAAGAAAGTCCCCTCTTTATGTTTGTGCCTGACGGCGTTGGTGGTGGTGGTGGTGGTGGTGATGATGATTTATGGCCCTTTTTGGAGTTGCGGTGTAGCCTAAGGTGCCGACTGTGGTCAGAGCTCTCTGCACCTTAATTATTATAATTAGAGAGGGCCTCATTCTAATATGAATAATTGAGGGAGATTTTAGGACGCAATCCTCCTTGGCTGCTGGGCGTTTTTGTTTTTGGGGGGGGGGGCTCACAGTAGCACGGAGGTGTCGGCGCTAATTACAGCAAATAGTGGGGTTTGTGATGGGAAGGAAGAAAAAATACTCAAATCTGAAAATATGAGATGGAAAAGTCCAACCTTCACCTCCCAGGTCCCCCATTTACCTCCCAGGTACCCCTTTACCCCCCCCCAGGTACCCCTTTACCCCCCCCCAGGTACCCCTTTACCCCCCCAGGTACCCCTTTATCCACAGATCCCCCTTTGCCCCCAGGCCCCTACTTTAGCCCCCCACTGTACTAGTGTGCTGGTGTGCAGCAGTATCACATACTCACCAGCGGGGGCATCATCCCTTTGCTGGACGGGGGGATGACCACCCTGAGGTCTGGCTTACGGCACACCATGCCCATGCTTCCTCCCCCGGGGGGCGGCGGGGACTTGGTGGGCATCACCTTACCCAGGCCGTTGCCGCTGGGCGTGGCCAGGAGCCCCGGGGAACCCCGGGGGTTGACGAAACCGTTCCCTACAGAGACAGAAACACAGAAAACACGTCGTCAAACTAGCGACTGTGACTGACAACATTCCGACTCATCAGCCAAACATTTAGCTCGCTGTGATGTTTTGGGTTTTGTGTGTGTGCGTGCGTGTGTGTGTGTGTGTGTGCGTGCGTGCGTGCGTGCGTGCGTGCGTGCGTGCGTGCGTGCATGCGTGCGTGCGTGCGCGTGTGTGTGTGTGTGTGTGTGTGTGTGTGTGCGTGCGCGTGTGTGTGTGTGGGCTTTTGTTTTTTTTATTTTCTTCTTGCTGTGGCACGCAGCGCTAAGTGTTTCCAACCCTCTGGGAAGTTTTAATAGACTCAGATAATTATCCCTCGCATTTACAAAAATAAAATGTCCATTTCAAAAATTGATGAGCCTTTAATTTTTATTTTTTTTTTACTGTGAATGATTACACCAAAGTCAGTTCCCTGCATCTTGGGATCTGGAGCAATTCACTTAACCAATGTACTGTGACTGCATTAAAGACATTGTTGAGGCTATTTCTGGGGGTCTTTTTTGGCAGCTTTTTTTTTTTTTTTTTACCCAAATTGAACAAACAGTGGCAATGAAAACAACAAGATTAAGCTTTTCTCCCCTTATTACTTCATCTCTTTTAATGTGATTTACTTTTAATCAGTTATATACCTTCATCATCATACCCCCGACGTCAGAACCACCCAGATTCATTCACTGCTTTCATGCAGGAGGCTTCATATTGTTAGTGTAGGACCAAGTTATGAAAACCAAATGCTGATATATAGTCGTTACAACAGTCCTCTCTGTATATACAGAGAGCAAGAGAGACAGCGAGGGAGAGAGAGAGCGAGGGAGAGAGAGAGAGAGCAAGGGAGAGAGAGAGCATCTGGTCCTTAGTAAAGAATTAAGTGCTGTTGTTGCCGAAATAGTACTTTATTTCATTTTACAAGTATGTTTCGATTTTTTAAGAAAAGCGAAGACAAGTTTTTCCATGACATTTTAATTTGAGTAATATTTAAAAAAAATTAAAAAAAATTTTGTTGTTGTTTTTTGTTGCTTATTTGAAAGGCAAATCAAGTTTGAGCTATCAGAATATTATATAGAAGCTTACTGGTTTTCTCCACTGAATAGCGACAGAGGGGGTTAATATGAGAAAATAAATATTCATGTGGCGACAGCGACCAACACGTGCTTTCAAATGGTGGCCGGTGAAACTCATTCTCTGATCTTATCCCATCCTGGCTTGTCCCTCCTCCGGGGAGAAGCCAGGAGCAGTGGGCAGTGCCCAAGGACCACGTTCAAATGTTCATCGCTGGTCAGGCGATGATGTTCTGCATGTTTTAAGGGTTTTTGGGGTCCATACTGATGTTACATGGAGGAGCCCCATGTGAGCACAGGGAGAACCTGCAAACTCCACACAGAAAGGACCCTCATCGGGAGATGACCCACCGGCACACCGTGCCAAGAGCAATACTTTCAGGGACCCCACGGTCACCTACTGTGAACCATGTAGTGTGTTCCTTACATTGAAGAACAAGAATGGGCGCTATCGACTACGGCATCGTCGGATCAGTGACACTTCAACAAGTAGCCGACTCCTCCATTGTTTTCCGTGTATTGCGATGAAACAAAAGCAAGCGGGTGAAACGAGGAGGCCCTCGCACCGACACAGAATGGAACAATAACCCCAGCGACAGTAGATAAGGGCCACAACAATACACGGTCAAATATACAGTTATGAGAGCTACAACAGAGCTGCAGCTGAATCAACACACACACACACACATGGATACACCGGCCCCAAGGTTGCTTTGATCACACACCATATTTACACAATTACCAGAGTAAATACCCAGCACTATCAAAACAGCAGATCTGATTAAAAGGCACTGGAGATGTCTTACAATCGGAATGCAATGTTTCTGCAAATGCAATTTCATGCATGACAGCGAGGCCGCATGGAAGGTCGAGGTTGAGAAAACATAATAACACTGGTTGGATCAGATGGACAAAGCATCATAAAATAGAGTCAAAAATCTAAATTGGATGCATATCAGCATATCATATTGGTTGGGAATCAGATAAGAACACACTGTATTTTCAAACTATCGTCAATTCAATTAAAAAGCTAAACCAACAGGACCAAACTAACGTGAAAGGAAAGGAACTAGCTGCTTTTTTAATAACGGAGGAAAGGTAAGAGCGAGGAAGAAGTGTGGAGCTGCTTGTGAGACACAAAGTCAACACCACCTTTTAAACACATTCATTTACAAACTCCTTTATATATTTATAAAAACAAATAAAAATAACATTCAAATAACTCCATGGAAGGAAACCAAACATACATATTCTGAGCCAGAGCTTTTTTGATAGACAGACAGTCAGACAGACAGACAGACAGAGACAGACAGACAGACAGACAGATAGAAAAAGCAAGCCAATAAAAATCTAAAAATAATATGGAAATATATGGGATGTAAATGATGAAATAAATATTACAGGAAAATAAAATAAACATGAATAAATTGTTCATATACAATAACTAATGAAATAAACCTAACAGTGAACCAGAAAGATAAAGCTAAAGATGAGTAAAAGAAGCAGGGTGCATGTGTGTGTGTGTGTGTGTGTGTGTGTGTGTGTGTGTGTGTGCGTGCGTGTGTGTGTGTGTGTGTGTGTGAGCATTGTCAGTTATACTTGTCCTATATTGATATCCACGAGCCGTGCCGCAGTGCATCGGTAAACAAAATAGATTCTTTGTCTTCAATCATTTACACAGCTCCAGGGCCAGCGTGACGCAACAGCCTGTCTCCATCATTCCAACCACTTTCCGCTTCCCTTTGAAGTCAAAGGGGGAAAAAGCAACAACTTGTCAGTTAATTAAGCGCGTTTCTCAGCACGCCGCCGACACCGATTGGCCCCGGCCAACGGGGCCAAAGTGAGTTTTGGGCGAAAGACAGAAAACACGTCTCCACGACGGAGAAGAGAGTAATGGCTGCGGATCGGGGAGCTCTGAAGGAGCCATCGGCTAATAATAGACCCATATGCACCGCGGACCAGATCCATTGTTTTGACTCCGGAAACTCAGAAGGCACCTCAGCCTGGAAACATAATGCAGAGAATGGCGGACACATCAATAGTATTTCCCCCCTGATAGTCCCCTAAAAATCTATTGTTGTGACAGGAGCATTGAAATATTATTATTAGCAAAATAGATTTTCCCTCATAGGCTGTTCAGGTAAGACTTTGGCTCTGAGGACCTTCTACTACACATCATGTAGGAATCAACAATAGACAAAGAATAAACAAAACAAATGTACAGGATTATAACTGTGCAGAATAAACTAAAATGGAACCAAAATATATAAAAAGTAGAATTGCACTGGGGGAACCAAGAAAAATTAGACTTTTCAATATGTTGATGGTAAAAAAAGGTATTTTCAGTTTTCCTAATGTTTTACAGCTTTCTATAACAGTGACCAAGCAGTCACATGGAAAGAACATAGAAAAGCCTTTCCTCCTTCACTGAAAATTGCAAAATTAGTTTTTGATTTTTTGGTTTCAGATGGATGATCCAGATCTACCCTCCTTACCGTTACTGCCGCTGAACGGCCAGAGAGTAATAAAATCGACACCCCGAGACGCGGGACACACCCCTCGCCCCCCGTGCCTTGGAAAGGTCTCCGCTCCACTCTGGCCGTAGTGGCTGCTCGTGAGGAATCAGAGCTATGTCACAAATGGTCATCTGACAGGACGAGGAGAGGAGTGGAAAGGACTTTCTGCCTCTCCCCAAAGTACCGCCGCTCCGCACCAGTTGGTGCAAACAACAGCTGCGGTGTGCTCGCCCCATGCCAGCCCGCGACACCGCCTGGCAGAGCGTCCCAGCGATGCCACGGGTCCAACCCCAACGGCCCCAGAACCTAGAACCTACCCCAGATACACCAAGGTCAACCCAAAGTCACCCTTCACGCTCGTTAATTACCGCCTCGACAAACACCCCTGTAAACTCAATATCGGAGCAAGAATATCTTCATGGACAGCGCCGCATTTCCATTTTGTGATTCCTAATTGGCTGCGGTTGGCGGAGAAGGACAAGGAAAGGGTTAAAGTCCACCTGTCCCCACCGCTCACAGAGCGCATAGCAGACATGACAGGCTGTCCGGTCATTGTGTGCAGAGGACTTAGAGGGATGTCATGGCTCGAATGCCTCCGGGGTTATGCTGGTCTAGGCATCTTGCAGACCCTGTGCAGCCTTATAAGGGCTTGAGGGGTACTCGCCGAAACAGATGCACCTGTCAATAGAGGGAAGGAAACTGGAGGACCTGGAGGAAAGGGGAGCGGGGGGTTGAGGGTGGGGTGGGGGTGGGCGCGGCTGGATCGAGGTTACCGGCTTATAGAGGAAATGTTGCGTTCAACCCTAACCCTAACCCTAACCCTAACCCTTGCCTTCTATGAACCAAACGCTGAGAGGCAGGACGCGCTCGTTCCCCAACGCATGCAATGAAAAAGGAAGTTGGACAAAAAGACACAGCTACAACCCAACGGCCGCCGTGAAGAGATGCCGGCCGACCACCACAGACGGACATGCGGGCGTCCAGCTCGTGCGCTAAGCAGGGGGCCTGTTGGACAGAAGTACAGAGCGCTAATGAAGCTTTCCTGGAGGACTTTGCCCACTGGGCTGGAGCCCGCTGCCACTTGGCACGCAGCGCTCAGTGGGATCCAGCATGCCACCCAATGAGATGCACAGAGTGATACGATTAACCATCTGCAACCTGCTGCCAAGAGGCGAGGCCATGTGACAGAGACACAGGATCGGACATGATCGTTTAGATTAGTTCAGATCTGTGTTTACTGCACAAGAAAGCGAGAATTGTTCCAGTCCTGTAATGCGCATGTGTGGAAACAGGGACGATTTCCCTACAGTTTGTGATAGAAGGAGGATATCAAACTGTCTTCAGCATGACACTCGTTGGCTTCATATAATATAAGCAGTTAGTAATAAGCAGTTCGCTCACCTTTCCTTCTCTCAGTGGAAAGGCCACCCATAGCGTCCTAGTCCAGCAGCCAACACAATGGTTTTGACAATTTCCACCGTGCTGAATATTATTCAGCCACTTCAGCTACTGCATATATTTGATCTTGCAGAAGTCCTCCAGTTCGTGCCATGTTACGGATGCTTGAACTTCTGCAGGCTGACATCATTCTTCTCACATTGCACATTAGAAGGTGATAGTAGGTATTCTGTGAGGTGTGAAGAATGCGACTCGCCTCACACAAGAACGCCTAGGAGGTGTTAACACAACCTCAGATCCTACACATCAAGTGCATCTCTGGAAAAAAATATATTTTTTCTGAGCTTTTTCATTATTTATGACTGATGATTCAATATGCATCTGATGATGTCAAGCATCATTATTTATTCTAATCAAACTGATTAGAATTACTCTGTTTGGAATGCCACCCTAGATGCTATTCAGCCGCTGTGGGTAGAGCACTCAAAAATTATTTTAAAAGTAAAAAGTAACATCAAAATGGTATCAATAAATAAAAGTAACTCAAAAGAATAGCTCAAGTAAGACTAAGAATATATTGATTGAAATCGCTCAAGCTGTGTGTTTTTAAAACAGGCGACAAAGGCAGAAACAGTATCCAATGTGGACACCTTCACTCAGCAGTAACTGTTGGTTTACGCTGAAACTTGTAGCCTGACCGAAAAAAAGACAAAACCCTTTCTTCCTCCGTTCTTCACGAGAGCCAAAGGAAATTCAACGTGTGACGAGAGATCCACGCAGAGCGCCTCGACTTTTGCGTGAGCTTCTAACGTACCAGTTGATAAACAAACTGTTCATAAATTAGACGTGAGTGCCTGTTCACGTTGATTTGCATAAGTGGTCTCCCGGCCGCCGCCATAAAAGACATGCAGATTTAAGGGTCATTCACAAATAAACCAACGCTGAAAGGAGCCAAGAAGAGAAGAGAGGAGAATGGCTCTCAGCGAACATATCCCCATGTCCCTGAAGACGCACTCAGACCCATTTCACAATTAGCCAAGTGCTCCAATAAAAGCAATTACAGCCATTGCTGCTGGGTTCGACAGGGTGCTCTCGGGTCCTTTACATTTCATCATTAATCACTTTGAACGAGCTTTGGTAATATGGTTACAATCAGTCGCCTATTAGGCCGACAAATGTACTGACGCGTGCTGTCGATGATGTGAGGTTTTTCGGCTCCACTGGAATCAGAGGAAGAGTTTGACGTTTTAAGCAGAAGCCGCAGCGCTCAGCCCACCCCCATGTTTCCAAACTCAAACCCAATTATGATTCCGTGAAAGGACAAACAACGTGGCGATGTCGGTGGAAACATTCTTAAGTACACTTTACCGCCAAATCTGATGGCCCCTTTCCAGTGAATGGGACCCATTGTTTGCAAAAATCCCTCCAATAAAAGCGCAGTATGATCAAAAGATTACTTAAGTGTGTAATAGATTACATGTGACTAGTTACTATTCACTAAAAGTCTTCATGCGTTACAACATTCGGACCCGAACCGGCTGGACCCAGGAAAATATGGGACCCACCACATGATGACCCGGCGCATTTCTGGGAAGCCTATTCACTTTTTTGACGTGAAAAACTTCGTAAATTCAGTTTTTTTGTCCAAAATTAGATCGTAGCAGATTTATATTCCTCAAGTCTATCTCGCTCGTATTTTCAGAACTGAGTTTAATTTCTTAATATTGTTAATATTCAGCAGTACTCACCAACTCGCCGAACTCGCAAAACCGCGCAAACGGCGATCCTACGGTCCTTTTGGATGCAAGCACGCAGATCACGATCATCCTTCGACGTGAATATGAAACGGTCTTGATGGAATAATGTCAGAGATGAACCCGGACAACACCGGTTCAAAAACGTTGCCGACGCCACCTCAAAGGGCACGAAGAAGAAGAGCTGACGTCACTTCCTAAGCAACGTTGTAACGCAGCAACAACAAACAAACACAGGAAGCAAGAAATGTCTTCATTCATTATGAGAAGAGAGCGGCAGACGCTCTCAATTATATCGCGGAAGCGTCACTCTGCAGGGGGCGTCTACCCCCCGCAGAGTGACGGTCTGTTCGAGCGCTTCGACAAAACGTTGAGAAGCGTGACCCAGAAGTTCGTCCACGACAACAGCCCTTCGAGCTACTGTTCGTCAGGTGACCTCGTGGGGCGCAGGCCCTGGTTGAGGAAAACCCGGAGGAAGGTCCTGGCACCAGTAAAAAGGAGGTCCAGTACGTCCTGGACCTAAGAGCAAGGCAGGAAACATCCCCCCCGCTAGAAGACTGGGGAGGACGATCCCCAGGCGTTCCTCACAAACTATGAACAGACGTGGCGGCTCGTTCCCCTCCTCTCGGGGGAAGCTCAGCCGGCGGCGCATGCCCTACCATTGGAGCAATGGACGAGCTACGCTGCCGTCCGGAGGGCGGTTATGGAACGGGTCCGGAGAACGCCTCCCCAACCCAAACTAAGCAGAAGAAGTGTGCGGTTGGGCGGAGGGAGGTACGGTACCACTTGGGTGGTGGCCTGCTCCGACCCAAGGTGGACCGCTGCGGTTGCGAGCACGCCGAGACCCAAGACTAAGAAGGAGGTAAAGCAGCTCTTGGGGCCGGACACTCAGGGAGGGTTGTGCCGGAATTTTCAGCACTGACTTGACACCCTTGACCGACCTAACTCCACAGGCTGCTGCAGATGCGGCCCAGTGGTCAGAGCCGTGCCAGCGTTTGTCAGGTTAAAAGCAGCTCTCTGTGGGGAGCCTGTCAGCACCCCGGCCCACGTGCGACGGTGGAGGGGTGGTGCAGGCTCCCATCCAGGGGCTGCTCAGCTGCTGGGGATGTGCCGAATCAAGGGAGGAGCTCCCCTGATTCGTCCGATCCCAGGCCAGGAAATGATTTGGTCTCTGTTTTTCCAGTAGGGAGATGGGTGCGTGGCAGAGACGCCGTGTTAATCCATATACGTATCGATATTAACAGGTGTTAATACATACGTAACACCTGAGGACTCCGATGTTGGTTTGCCAGCGAACCTTTCTTTTCCCTTTTGGCCCATGTGCCACACTTTTGTTGGGACTCTGAAACTGAAATAATATACACGCCAAACGACGCTGTTTTTGCCCTCCCCTCATTTCCTGGCCCTGGGCCGAAACGCACCGCGGGAACATTCAACATCATGTCATTGAAGGAGTACAGCACTATCCAAACGTAACCACTTAAAGCACAAATTGTGTTTCTAAAAGTGTATTTTGTGCTGCAAAAGCAAGGAAATGCTTCCAAAAACTTTAAAGCCTGATTTCTCACAACTTCTGTTTGCAAAACCTTAATCTATAGTATATATAGTATATACTATATAGTAGTATATAGTATACATAGCTTCCAAAATATTTGCTTGATTCCTACAAGTGATAACTTGTTTTGAAGCTCAGATTCTAAACTTTCATATTATGTGAAAAATTGAAAACGTCAAATTTCGAAATGTGAGCCCAAAGTACGTGGTAGGTCACATTTGTCCTGAGATCCGATTGGAACTGCCAATAAAAAATAAACCCCCCCACCCCCTGGATATAAACAGACTCAAAAACTTCAATTGCTCCATAAATGCATTTTCTTTCTTAGCTGTTAATGCAAGGGAAGGCTCAGAATAATAGAAAGATCTGGACATATAGCAGGAAGCGTGCACCCCACCTCTGTTAAAATATATATATATATATATATATATATATATATATAAATAAATGAATGAATAAAGATAAATAAGAATAAATCCGTCAATCAATCAATTAATCAATAAATAAATAAACCACCACCCACAGCCCTCCACCACCGGAGACATGGAAATGGCGGCGTGGCCCACTGACCTGCATTGCTTGCGCTGGTGGACCTCTGGGCGGCGCCGCTGGAGCCAATGCCCCGGTGCAGGGAGGAGGCCTGGGGGGGGGGCAGCATGCCACTGTCGCTGAGGGAGGCTGCGGCCACCGCTGCGGCCCCCCCCGGCTGGTACATGGCGTTGGGGTTGGACACGGGCACGGCCACGTGCATGGAGAAGTTCTGCTGAGGCAACGCTGAAGGCTACAGGGGAGAGGGGGCGGGGGGGTGCGGGGTGTGGATGCGCACACACACACACACACACACACAAACACACACACACACACACACATTCAAAGACATACAAACACACACACATTCACACACACAGACACACACACACACACAGAATTAGAAGTCTGATGCAGGGTTTGAAGGAAGGTTATCTGAGGATCCGTGAACACAGCGGGTTTGGTTTGGTTAGAATTAATAGAGTGCCCCCCGCCCGGTGAGGTAGAAATACACTGAATAAAATTCACACTGTCATGCTCCTGAAATCCATTATATTACAACAAAAACGTGTTTTCAACTTCAACTGTTAGTGTCCTTGTGATTTGCAATGCACTGTAATTTAAGCTGTGAAGAAATGATATAGGAGGGAAAAACAAATACAGCAGGAATAATACGATTTGAATATACAGGCTGGACCAGAGTAGTCACTGAAACAACATGCACTCAAGTGTTCACTTGTGCATTGCAATAGTCAGCACTACACATATCGTTTGTGTGTGTGTGTGTGTGCGTGCGTGCGTGCGTGCGTGTGTGTGTGTGTGTGTGATTTATTTATATATTTTTTCCTTCACTCCCATGAATCCACACCCAGACAGTGCTGACTATACAAAGCTGCAGTGAGAGCGACGAGTCCTGGCGAGCACATTAAACCACCGCTTTGCCCAGTGATGATGGAAGTTAGTGTTGAAGTTAGTTTGGTAAAAAATAAAATAAAAAAATCATTTTCGTTCCAGAATATAGAAGAGGGGGAGAAAAATCTTTGCCGATCATGACGTCCTCGCGCGATACCGAGAGTTGTCACCCGTGATAAGAACACAATAGATTTGAGGTATTTTTCCAAGAGTGAAACCAATTGGATAACCCCTCCGTGTAGGAGAGGGGAGATAAGAAGATACTCGGGGATTAAAGCGTGAGAGATAATACGAAAACTGAAGCAGGGCATTAAAAAACCAACCAAACATAAACCTTTCCTTTTTTTTTTTATCAATTCCTATTATTCAATTTAAAAAGGAAATTGAAGAAGGAAATTTTTAGGTATTTATGGAAGCAAAAAACAAACACCTAATTGATAAATCAGATCAATTAAATTGCTGAATCAAGATCAGTTTGGCCTTTGTTGGTCAGATTCTTCAATTCTGCGAAACTCTGATACGATCTTTCGTCGTCTGCAGGATTCCGCCTATCGCTGCAATGTGACTTTACCAGGGTTGGCGTGAGAAAAAGTGGAAAAAAAACAAACAAACAAAAAAAAAAAACCTCCAAAAAAAAACGGAGGAGGGGCAGCGACACAAATCCCCAGCGGTTCTGGAGGGTTGACGACAGGGATTCAAGGGTGGCGTCACGAAAAAACAAAAAAAAGTTAAACGAAAGGAGAGTGAAATTTATTTTTTGTGCCAAAAAAAGCCAAGCAGAAACGGTGCATTGACAGTACTTACGATTTTATGATTTCTCATCATATTATCAAACTCCTCATTAATTTTTTTATACTTTTCTTCAGTGTGGGGAGTGAGGACATATGAGGCATCGGGGTCCGGGCTATCACAGCCTCTGTGTTCTTTCTTGTTTAGCGCCTGCAGTGAACATCAACATAAAGACAGGAATCAACACAAAACAGCCGAGGCCAAAGGGAAGTACTTACACCGCTGCGCTTGTACATTAAACCACTCTCTTCGCTTAGTTTGCCGAAATGGTCGTCCATGAGGGGGCTTTGCCCAAAACAGTCATCGGGATCGGGACTAGCACAGTCATTATGGCCTTTGTTTCTCAATTTCTGAAATAAAATTGAGAAAGTTGACAACAAAAACAGTTTACGAGAAGTAGCGCTGACAGGCGGCCGGCATCATACATCACTCCTCACTTTTCATGTCTAACAAGGCATTTTAAAACATTCAGAAACGTTTTTTTTATGACTTTTATTTTATCACATATACAGTCTTATCCATTATGACCCTCAGTCGCCTCGAGAAGTGAGTGATCGTGGTCTCACCATCATCAGTATACATGAGCTGAGCACTGAGTGACAGCTACAAACTTGAAAAGGTTCATGTTAAGCAAGCGCAGCACAGCGGGCGGGTGGGCGGGGCTTCCTAATATGGGTGTGGCTTCCAAGTGCAACGCTCTGATCTGATTAGCAACACTCTTTCTTGGAATGACTTTTATTATGTTTTCGCTCGTTTCATCCTATAACGACTCTCAATTATTTCAAGAACTGAGAGTGGGTGGGCGGGGTTTCTTAATATGTGCAGGGCTTCCTAAGGGGGTCATGACTTCCTAATATGGGCAGGGCTTCCTAATATTGGCGTGGCTTCTTAATGCAATGCTGTGATCTGAAAGGCAACATTTTTTTTGTGAATGACTTTTATTATGTTTTCGATGGTTTTATCCGAGAACCGCTCTTGATAACTTCCAAATGTGGACATTGCTTCCCAACATGAGCGTGATGCTGTGATCTGTTTAGCCGGATGTAAATGAGCGTATCTAAGGGGCGCCATTAAAAAAAAAAAAAAAGAGCCAAAACAGCCAATTTCTACCTCTTATCCACAAGTCATTATTTCAAAGTCAAGAGTCGGAACAAAATGTAGGATGGGTAAAGTTATGAAGTGACGGCGTTTCAATTCTCAGAAAGACCATACAGTAAGTACAGTCAAAAGTTGGACAAGGTTTTGTTCGTCCTGCACCGCTGCAGTCTGACATCAAACACTGCGATAAAGGCTCCCCCTCTCAACCTTCAAGAGAAACCAAAGAGCTTCTCCTCTCCATCCTTTCTCCCTCTCTCAGTCCCTCTTCATCCCTCCCTGCTACGCCCTCCCTCCCTCCATCTTTGTTCTTCCCCTCTCCTCCGTCCTGCTCCCTGCTTGCTTGCCAGCAGTGTGTTTGCATTTTTCATTATATTTCAGTTATCATAAGCCACCCGGCTGGAAAGCGCGGCGGCGTAAGAGGATCCCACGGCGGGAGCACTTTAGAGCGTCCCCGGCTCTTTTAATTCTGCATGGTTGTCACTCATGGGATCTTATCAAAATTAATTCATGTTGGAAATAAAATGGATTATCACATGTGGTCAAGGGTGCTTATTTGAGCATGAAATGGAGCAATTATTACGAGAGCAACAAGAGCGGGGGTTTGCTGTGTTGTGGTATTATCCCAAAAAAAGGAAAAGAAAAGGAGTGTGTTGTCACATATCAAAAAAAAGAAAAAAACAACAACATCCTCTACAACTAAAATGAACGCAGTGCTGTTCTCTCTCCCTCTCTCTCTCTCCATTCTCCTCCGCTCCCACTCCCTCTGAGGCCGGTGCTTCCACTCCTCATTAGAGCTCTGAATAGCGGCGTTAACAAGACTCGCTGACAGCATGTGACAGCACGTGATATCAAGGCGGTGCAGGGGTTCAGAACATGATTTATGTGGCGGCTCGCCGGGTTCCCTCCACTCGGCTCCTGGCGGAAGCAGAGCTGGCCCCTGTCTGTGGCTTTTCTGTCTCTACAGGAAGAGGTCGCGGACCCCCGCGGATGCCGGGGTCAGGGGCGGAGCCAGAGGAGACGAACCCCACACACACTAATGAGACCTCGCCTCCGTTGTCTTGTCTTCATCATCCCACCAGCTCTGTGGAGTTTGTTTAGTGTGTGTGTGTGTGTGTGTGTGTGTGTGTGTGTGTGTGTGTGTGTGCGTGTGCGTATGTGCGTGCGTGCGTGTTTTAAGGCTGCTGCTGCATCTTCCCCGAAAGGTACCTGACAGTTGGGTGAGGTCTCTCGTGTTAGGATAATGTGTCTAACTCGGCCGATTCGCACGTAAAACCTCAGTGTGACTCGCATTTCCTCTGCAGCACTTCACTTGCTTTTTGGAAGACCTGTGAGCGGCTGGTGTCAATAGAAACAGATGGGTCCTTTTTTTTTATTTTATTTTTTCACATTTAGGGCGTTGAATCCCTCGACCATTGGTGACAGCGCGTGAATGATTTCAGGATCTGATTGTTAATATAATAATCCCGAAAGCTCAAGAACGTCAAAATTGTTGAAACATTGTGAAGGCATTCACCCAGAGGGAACGTGTGATAGAGCTGCGACTTGTCTTCATTAGGAGGAGCATCTCGCTTTGGCTTTAGATAAGAAGGAAACGTGTTGGTGGTGCAGGAAGCCCCCGTCTCATGTTTTGCCGATCGTGCCCTCAGATATCTCACGGATAAAAATACTCGACGGTACCGTAGGATCTCGCTCTGCCTCCGCACCTGCCCCCAGAACCCATCAAAACTGAACTCGCCCACCAAACCACGTACGGCGGTCGGTCCGTACGTTTATAGACACGCGAGCGATAGTAATGTTACCCCGGCCCAGCAACGTAAACTGAGTCGGCAGAAGTGCAGAAATCAGACAGAAATAAGAAAGCTCAGCCACATCTCATCAAACATAACTGTCTGCGAGGACCCGGGGGACGGAGAGCGGTCTGGATATAATGAATGCCCGGGGCTTCACCGCAGATGCACCGCTGTTTGGTGTGGAGCGAGTGTTGGTGGCGGTGGCGCAGAGCCGTGGCATTCTTCTCATTCTGAGAAAACGCCTCTTTATATCATTTCCTGTTTACCGAGCTAACCCCCGTCTAGCGAGTGTCATGGAAGGCCCTGTGTTTACAGGGGGAAACTATGCACTTTCTTGACCAGAAAAGCCTGGGATCTGATTGGGACCTGCCAATTAAGGGTCCAAACCTGTCCATTATGGGGACGGTGTGGCCGGGCGTGCCGTGCGAGATGGGCAGGGCTTCACCACTTTCGCAACAACAACCAGCCGGTTCACCGCTCGCCACACCCTCTGGCCCGGGCCGAGAGGCTACAGGCGCAGACTGGGTAAGCTGGGAGGTTCCAGCTGGGTAAGCTGGGAGATCAGCATAAGGTCTTTATCTTCCAGGACAGAGGCCTGACCAGGACTTAAAGAGCAGCAAGGGAACCGTCAGTCCAGTGGAATTTACCATGACATTAAATGTATTTATGTATACACTATCATGTCTTGGAGACCCATAATGAATCAACGCTATTGAGAAACTATCAAATGGCCAGAGGGTTCTGGTTTTGACTCCCACAGTGTTTAGTGTGTGTATGTTTGCATGCTCTCCCCCTGTTAGCGTGGGTTTCCTCCGCTGTCCTCCCACCCTATGCCAAGCTATGGCAGCTCACTGCTCCTAGATCCCCAGGACGGGTTAAACACAGAGAACACGGACAGACATTCCCTACAGGGGTTAATGAAGTCTTCTTCCTCTTCTTCTTCTTCTTCTTGAAACACAATCATTTGTCAAGTCACAGAACAACACAAATGCAGATTTGGGGACCTTCCGCTGGTCAATGAAAGAACTCATCCAGACCCTCCCTCCTCTCCGCGGAGCTCCTTTTATGCGTATTAGACACGGAGCGTCCTGGAAAGCGTTGCCGTGATTCTTTGGTAAATGACTTGGCATGTTCTCCGTGTCCCACAGATGCTTCCCGCGGCTCCAAGTAAATGGATCACTAAATCAGCACATGGCCAAACAGGTGTCACGTTCACAAAACACCTGTCAAGGCCCCGGCTGCCGCGGCCCGGCCAATCCAAGGCGGCCGTGCGAAGACATGGCCGTAGAAGGGACCGCTCGGGACCCCCGAGGGCCACCTGACCCACGGCCAACTTTACCCTTTCATATCACTGCGCCCACCGCTGCAGTGCCCTGACCTAGAAAACTGAGGAAAACGGAGGATTGACGCACAAATAAAAGCTGGGGTTCTTTTAAACAGCCTGAGAAAAACTGCCCTTTCAAAAGCGCGATCTCGCTGCGTGGCTGTCTGTTGTTGTTTTCTGCTGCGTTTTGTTTGGGAAGGAAAGTTGGATGCGCTTGAATACAGTAGGTTGGGGGGTTTTTTTCAGAGTGAAAACGCAGTGTTCTGTTGACAGTGGGGTGTGCGGAGGGAAGTAACCAGGGAACTTGCGTAACCTATTCACAGGGCTCTGATAGGCCCATGGAGATGAGTGGGAACAAGGCCAGCTGCTATTTTCTCACAGCAGCCCCAACCTGTATCGATGGAAATGTGGCGATACAAAAACCCAATGAAACTCTGACGTCAAACCAGTGCATAAATGTGTGTGTGTGTGTGTTTGTGTGTGTGTGTGTGTGTGTGTGTGTGTGTGTTTGTGTGTCCGTGTGTGTGCGTGTGTGTGTGTGTGTGTGTGTGTGTGTGTGTGTGTGTGTGTTTGTATGAATATGCCTGCCTGTCTCTATTTCCTCCTCAAATGGAGAATACCTTCTAGCTTCCCTGTGTCAAAATATGTACAATCCTGTTTTCACACTCAGTCGTTAAACTTGCTGTGACACTGGAGAGTACTGAGCCTCGTCGTCCTTTAAATTTGTACATTATTGCGATAGAGGGGGAGGGAGCATAATGTTTAGTGCAGAGAGAAACAAAAACAAACCGGGATATATTTCCTGTGAGAGGCTGATATTTGATTTCCAAAATGGGTCCATATATTTTGTGCATTGTATTTTATGACAAGGAGGTTAAATGGACGTGGTGCAGTTTGGTAAATGAGCGAAAAAGCTACAACCCTCCTCTTCAGAGCCTGAGCACTTGCTACTCGTAAAGACACCTATTAATGGGTTGGAGATGATTTCGTATTCAAAAGCTCTGAGCTTGTTCAGGAATATTTTCTTCCAAATCAGACTGGGGATCTTTTCCCCGACACGGGTGAGATGATCACTCTTGAAAAACTCCACTAGAAACGAACAAACTAATGAACTAAAATTCTTCCATTCTGGCGAGAACTCTTGAATAAAATTACATTCTTGGTCCTATCTTTCGGCGTTGGTCTTTTCATTGAGAATTGGAAACAAACACTGTTCCGCGGAAGTTCAAACTAATGGATTTGAAATCATTGCATAAGCCGCCTCCGTCACCTGCTCCCTGTCAAGTACTTTCAGTGAAAATGGGCTGGAACAGCGTTCCACTTGGATGTCCTCCCTCGGTTCTGTCAGGAGAGCTTTCTACATTTCACTTATTCATGTACTGTACGCCGCTGTAGGTGAATAGATGGCGAGGTGGAAGCAGAGTGCTTAGGTATAAAAGCCAAACTTCACTTTTGTGGGGGAGAGAGCCGAGAGAAGACATGAAGAGGCTATTTCCATTTGTGTCTTCCGTTGTGCCGTAGACACAGAAAAGAAATAAACAACTAAATTGAGCTGTGTTTTGGTGGAGAGCGTCACCTCCCCAACCTATGACTAGAACATCACAGCTCTGGTCACAAGCCTCACAATGAGAGAACACAGGCCGTGGCAACAGAGATGGAACAAAAACATAAAAAGCGGACTGTGCTGGATTGTGGCGAGGATTATTTCTCAAATTATTTGAAAGTTGCTAGTAATAACAGACCAAAAATTCCAGAGAAATAATGAAAAAAATATAAAATGGTCCAGTTGTGAGCGTCACAACTGGACCATGGAGCAATGGAAGAAGGTGCCTGGTCTGATGAATCACCTTTTCTTCTACATCATGTGGATGGGTGGGGTTAGGGTCCGATGGAGCATCTGTGGGATGTGCTGGAACAACATACCAGATCCATGGGGGCCCCACCTCGCAGACTTGTTAAGATTATTTTCTGCACATAACCCACAGAGAGAGGGTGACTCGGAAGAGAGTCACAGAGAGAGTGTCCCCATTGCCCAAAGGTATCATTCCACACCGTTCCATTACGCACGGTTTCGTTCCATAAGCAGATGTCAAATAAAATAACCTACAACTAAAATAAAAACACAAGTGTTGTGGCGCGCAGGCACCGCATTGCTGCCGTACCCATCAGAGACTGTCGGGACTGTCGCAGAGGGAGACCAGTGCACAAAATGCGCCCCGATCACTCCCTCTCAGCGCCTCGCCTCGGGATGGCGCCCTAGGAGGCTGCCTATCTTACATATAGGAAGAGCCGATCGTTTACAAATGTGACACAAACAGCCAATCGTACAGAGCAGAAAAACAACCATATGACACGACTCCAACTCAGTCCCTTGGTCCACTCCAAATGTCCCTGCATATACTGTAATCACAGAGCGCAGATTCGGAAACCCTGGATTACAGAACCTCGGAAACCTGTAATAGGTACCTAACATGACTAAACTACACTCTGTGTATTGCTGCCAGTATATGTATTATTATTATTATGATAATTATTATGATAATAATAATAATTGTTATTATTATTATTAGTAGTAGTAGTAGTATTATTAATGTTGTTATTATTATTACTATTATTATTATTATTATTATTATTATTATTATTATTAATAATAATAATAATAATAATAATAATAATAATAACAATAACAATAATAATAATAAATTGCAGTGCATCATAAAAATGCCATTGCTCAAAACACTAGGACTATGGAATAAATATGATACAAACATTAGCATCATATGGGACCCCTGTACGTCCACACCATTGACTCTGGCCCTTGGAGGCTCCTGGACGCTTTGAGCGGTCACTGGCGCTGAGGCCCACCACCGCACCTCACCCGGGCGCCCCGGCCTCCCTCAACCCGCGGTTCAGTGTGAATTAGCCCCTGTGCCCGCACTGCCACACTAAGCAAGGTAGCGTGCTAATCCTCATGACATTACCATTGTGTCCGGGCCGTTCCGTCTAATGTGCTTATCAAAGGGCTCCTTTGAGTGCGAGCGCACTTGGAAATCAGCATGGGGAGGCGGCTGATAAGAAAGCTTTTATCTGCTGAGGAATACTTCTGCTCTTATATAACATCTTAAGAGACAAGTCTTTCACTGCCACCGTGTTACGTTTCCCCCTCCAGTGCAAGAGTTTTCACTTGAAGGGAGGGAATAAAAAGCCTGCGCTCAGTTGTTTTCCGCCGGGCACGGTGGGCTGCGGCCCCGGCGCTTTGGCTAATGCGAGGCTTTGACAGCCTCCCTTTCATTGCAGCCCTCGTACACTCGGCCTGATGGTCGACTGAAGCACCCCTTGATGAGGAAACTTCTGTGATTTCCACGCGGCAAATATCCTGTCTAATCCTTCTTCCGTTACATTTCAAATGGAAGGACTGACATCAGGATATGTGTCTGCACCGGCGTCCTTCCGACGGCTCGGTCCATTGTCCAGTTAGCGGGGTTAGCAGGAAATGCAGGAGCAGGAGGCAGAGGCTCTTTTAATTGCACGTCTGGAGGTTGGTGCAGCTGTTTAACGACAACAAAAGAAGAATAGTACGCACACACAGTACAGTGGAATCGAATGCCTTTGACGGGACAACGGAGAACACTGAGGTTAATCTCCATACTTCAGACGAGTCGCTAGGATGTCCTGTCTCAGCCCTGGCCTCGGTACTGATGCTCTCAAGGAGGAATACAGAGCTCAAGTGGCAATCCCAGTCCCAGAATTGCATCCAAGAAAAAAAAAATTCCAACACATTCCAGTTTCTTAAAATGTTATTATATTATTTTTCGTCCAATTTTTTTTATCACTTGAGGCGATGGAGAATTGACTTTACCCAAGGGTATTTTTTGCGTTATTTTTTGGGAATAATAATCCATATCAACGGTTTACTGACCACAAATAGCTACACTGCTCTATTAAATTCGCTGCCACTGCCTGCCTGCGTTCCATGCCGGGAGTGGCGGACCCCGCCACCAACAATGGTAAACTGCACATAGAGGAGCATATGCATAATGTAAATACATTGAATGGATGTTTCTTTCCAGCTAAATTAAGTATCAAATATGAGATTTTTTTATTTGTTCACGAAATAATCTCACGGATTCTGAGTTAAAAAAAAATCAAAAATCAAAAATCCATCGGCAGAGCAGCGAGCAGCCTCTCTCTCCCTCCTCAGAGGCAGCTGCTCCGCTGACGGATGTGGCGGAGCTGGTAGCTGCCACGCTCCGACAGAACACTCTCTCAATCAGCAGCCTGCGTTTTCCAGCGCGGACAAGTGGGAATTTAGGAACAAATTGAGGATAAAGGCCCAGCAATGTCATCATTATCCCACAGATTGAAAAGAATGGGAGCACGGCACTCCACCGATCACAGACGCAGGGGTTTCGGAAAAAAAGTTAAATACCCATGTAAGGAAATCACAGCCCTGCACAAAAAACATTACCAGCCTGAAATATTACCATCTCTCTCTCTCTCTCTCTCTCTTCTCTCTCTTCTCTCTCTCTCTCTCTCTCTCTCTCTCTCTCTCTCTCTCTCTCTCTCTCTCTCTCTCTCTCTCTCCTCTCTCTCTCTCTCTCTCTCTCTCTCTCTCTCTCTCTCTTTCTCTCTCTCTCTCTCTCTCTCTCTCTCTGGTCATTGAGTGGATCATTAGCTGTCAGGGCCCTTGAAACCGTACCCCCCCGCCCTCAACTCTCAGTGCTGCTCGCATCTAAAATATTCATAAGGACAATTAGGAGTTCCGATAAGACGAGGGCGAGAGAGAGGGAGAGAGAGAGTGTGGAGGGGGGTCACACTGGTGCAGGGAAAGGGCAGGAAGTGCCAGCAGGACGTCTGCACCTCCAACACCCTACACCCAAACCGCAGAACCACCCCCTCCCCGCATCCCCCCCATTCCTCCTCATCAATCTCAAGCCCCCCCCGGGTGGCACCGTGCCAGCTCACCTCCTGCAGCCTCTTCTCCTCCAGCAGCTTTGCTTTGCTTTGCTTTGCTTTGCTCTGTCCTCGCCCATGGGCAAAGGAGGGGGGGGGGGGGGGGGGGGGGGGGGGGGGCTGGGCTCTAACATCACACCGGAGCCAAACCTCAGCTCGGACTCCTTTCCATTCGGGGGACGACCACAAGGTCAGGGAGGAGCCGGCGGAATCCTGAACTTTTAACTTCCAACAGTGTCATTTATTCAACACCTGACTGCCTCCTTCTGATCGCAGCTCCACTGTGATTTAAGTAGATCAAACCAAATTAGGCCAGCTTAATGTCTGACCCAATTTCACTGCAGCGTGCACTTTGGGGCAGGTGTCTGGTCGGCTTCCCGGCTTCACAGGGTGCACATTGTATGTAGATGCACTTCATGTGCATTTACAGACTTTATTTTTTACTATTGTTTATACCCGACGATTTTGTGAAAGCTGTTATTACTCTATGTCACTATTTTGACGACTGTAAGAACCACATTTTATCAGTAATGCCGCAACATGGCAACTTGAATTTCCTGTAGATTAACTTCCTCCCGCCCATATTAGGCTCACGAGTGACGCGCTAGCGTGTTTGCAACACACTGAGCGAAAGGACGGTACGTCGATTTTCTTCTCACTGCAGATTTCCAGAAATGACTCAGGTGTCAGACAGCATGTGTCAGACTGAGCTGTAAGGAGGAGCTGCCACACTTTTCAGGGGGACGGGGCGGGACGGGGCCGAGGGAGGAGGGGCGGGGCGGAGTGAGGCACTCTTTGCTTCCTCGCTTTTGCAATGAGGGGCGTTTCCCACAGAGTTTAAAAGTAAGAGCACACACCAGGGGTGAGAATAAACTGCACAAGTTGGATCTCATCCCAGACGGACAGGTTGGGATCTGCTTGACTGGGTTTCACTGAGAGATAGGCCCATAGCATCAATTACTATCAATGTTATTCTCTGAGACAAATTTCTGGGTCTCATTAGTGTTGGAAAAAAATATATAAAATCCATAAAATCTAAACTTACAATGAAATTATATTGAATGAAGAAGGCTGTAAGTCTAAGACATATTAGAGAAATGTGAATTTGCTCTATTAAAGTATCTGGCATATATATAAAGTATATAAAGTATATATATATATATATATATATATATATATACTGTATATTTAGTGAATATACCAACGCTGGTGGTCTTTTGTTGTTGTGTTTCCTCTATTATGAGCGCTGGAAATGAAAGCTACTTATCACACTGGAGAGAATGGAGGAAAATTGAAAAGCTCTCTCTCTCTGACGTCAATGAAGCAAAAACATGTGCCAAAGACAAAAAAAATCTCCTGGCTGTAGCCCTGTAACAAGCATCACAAAGGAGAGCTTACTCATAATAGAGCGAGAGGAACATGGATGTTATAAAAAATAAAAATAAAAATAGAGCGAGAAAATGAGAAAAATTTTAAATGAAAAGAAAAGAAAAATCAAGTAGAACTGGTCGTATATCCCTGGAGCGCGTCATGCAGGTACTTCAAAAACCCTCAGAGCTTAGTATTTATTTCCCCATTTATATGGCATTTTCTGCCGTGACACTTACTGGGGGCTTTTAATAAGCTTGGTGACATTTCATCGATCAAGCAGAAGTGTTTCAAAATTAAACAAACCATGTTCCAAGGCTAAACAAAAAGAGCAAAGATAAAATCTATTTCTGTATCTGTTTGGTAAAAGTGGACAGAAATACTGTAATGTCCGAATGGTTTTCACGAAATCGATCGAAAAAGAAAAATAATAATTACCACCGCTGTTGCTTGTATTACACTGGAGGGGAGAAAAAGAAAGGAAGGAAGAAGTGGATTGGTGACCCTTTTTCACTAAAAGCCCAGAGGAAAAGGAGTCCTTGTCCTATAAAGAGGCACACGTTGAAACCAGCGCCCGCTGCCAGGCTACACGAGGACCTTCAGAACATTTCAACACAAATAGTGGAAAATGGCAGCAACCTAATCCTTTGGGAATATAAAGTACATTTATATGACGCTTTTATCCAAAGCGACTTAAAATTAATCAAACACCGATGGACACAGCCATCAGGAGCAATTAGGGGTTAAGTGTCTTGCTCAAGGACACTACAGCATGCTAGCAGGAGGAGACTGGGATCCAACCAGCAACCTTTAGATTACTAGACGACCAGCTCTACCTCTTTAACCTCCTCCTTTACCTCCTTACTTAATCATGAATTGCAGGAGGGCACTTCCTCATTAAGAGGTATATAATACACGAGTACAATACAGCTGGCCTACTGGCTTATCCTATGGATTCTTTGGATGGCTTTATGTATTGATGTTATTGATTTTTATCATAATTTTTATTTATTTTTGACATAATTAGCTTTTATTAATCGTTATTTTTTTTTGCCCTTGATTTCAGTTTTCTATCAACAAATTATTACTTTTATATCAGCGTTTGAGTTAATGCTATGTAGTTTAAGGGACATGAAGAATGTTTATATTGAATGGTAACAAACACTGTAACATTGACAAAATAAAATAAAATTAAGTAATAAAGTAGAAAGATAAGGGAGAAATATAAAAGTGAAAAATTCATATCGAGTTAAAAGCAAAGTGCGTTTTCAAGGATAATCTGCAAAGAAAGTGCTGCAAATAATTGTTTGATTGCACAGATACTCTGTGTTGACTTTGTGTAGATAGATGTGTACATTATGTATAAATTATTATATTTGCTTCATTTCTTTCTCATTCTTGACTTGCATTTTATCTTATCTCCAATATCAAACCCTTTTCTCATTCTGAAAATATTTGGAATCTTTTTGAAAATTCTGTTCACAAGAATTTTATCAATTTTCATGTGCATACAATCGAACTGTGTAAATGCTGCATATTTTTATAGAATAAAATAAAATAGAATATCGCTCAATTGTCATTGTACAAGTAGGCCACAACTAAATGTGTCCTCTGCATTTGAGCCATGCTAGAGCTCGGAGCAGTGGGCAGCTGCAGTGCCACACCCGGGGACCAACTCCAGCTCTTGAGCCTTGGTCAGGGGCACTGACAGGAGGATTAACCCCTGAGAGGTCGTTTGATGGTGGGAGGAAAGCGGAGCACCAGGAGTCAACTAACACAAACGCCAACCAGGGAGGTCCTGGGACAGCCGGGATTTGAACCCAGGACCTTCTTGCTGTGAGTGAATTTCTATTATTAATATTAATTTTTATTTTTTTCAGGCTGTCAAGCTTTTTTTATGCTGAACGTCCGTAGAGAAACACACGGATTCTCACCAGGACAAATTCCTTGTCTATGTAAATGTACATATATGATTAAACGCATTCAGATTCTGATTCAGACCTAAAAAAAAAAGGCTATATCATGACCCAAACAGTAACATCTACATAACTATGCATTGACAGTAACTACCCCTCACAACCATCAGCGGGATGGACAGCGTTCTTATCGCTGCGACTGTCAAAGGAAGCGTTTCTGTCTCTTCTTTCACCGTGCTGGTTTGTAATTCCTCGTTTATTTTTAGGCCGCTTCTGACGCTGAACTTCATCGCCCCCAAAAATAGACTCACTACAGCTCAAAATACCGTGTTTGTTTTGACTGCAAACTGACAGCGCAGGTTAACCCGGGACTCGACCCGTCTCCAAATGTATGTCAAGAGGAGCTCCGGCTCTTTTCACAGGAGCAGGAGGAAACCCGTCTGAAATATGCAATATGGTTTATAAAGGTTTATATGACCCAGATTAGGGTATTTCAATGTTGATTCGATAATATCACTGACATTAAAATCACATTAACACGTTATCAGACTACTGCCTTCTACCAGAGAGGCAACACTGAATTATTATTGAAACTATTAGTCATTTGAAGAGTAAGATAGATGGAAAAAATATCTTCCTCAGAACAATCCCTGGTAAAAAAATAAAAATAAATTCCATTCCATTCACTGGCAACTCGTATTTATTTAGGAAAACCTTGGAAAATAGAGCACACAATAGCTCAATCCCAATTGCAACGACAAAGCTTGAGAGGTCTTGAGAGAATTGCAGCCCTGAGCTAGATTAGGACGTTCCACACCAATAAGGATCACAGGAAAAATTAAGTTGGAAAATAATTTACTGGTGATCTGCAAATAGTAAGTGATTTTGTTCATGGCTGTTTGTTTGTTTGTATTTGCAGGTTTGATGGTATTCTGTTGACCCAGACCTGTAGCGTGTTTCTATTTCTGACCTCACGTGTTCCATACGCTCCACGGACAGCTGCGTGTTTACTTGATAAACACGGCAAACCATCGTCTGAAGGACCACAAAACCAACACGGACAGAAAAAAATATCCAGCTGTATGGAGCCTTTGTTAAAATCGTCTTGCAATCCACCCGACACCCTTCGCATACGCTGTAAGACGAGTGCCGTTTACTAATCTCATTGAAATTTCAAAAGAATGGAAGTGACACAAAACAAATCTGGATTGCTTTTATTTGGAAGAGTAGTTGACCGGACGATACATTTTTCATTTTGAAATGCAGGCATTTAAAATGTTGGTTTCCATGATTCCATCAACTGTTCATAGCACGTCCCTGAACACTTTACTATTGAGAAACTTACCACTCTATTACACTACTATTGAGAAACTTACCACTCTATTACACTACTATTGAGAAACTTACCACTCAATTACACTAATATTGAGAAACTTACCACTCTATTACACTACTATTGAGAAACTTACCCCTCTATTACACTACTATTGAGAAACTTACCCCTCTATTACACTACTATTGAGAAACTTACCACTCTATTACACAACTATTGAGAAACTTACCACTCAATTACACTAATATTGAGAAACTTGCCACTCTGCTATTGAGAAAATCACCACTCTATTATTGAAAAAATTAACACTCTGCTACACTACTAATGAGAAATTTACCACTCTATTCTTGATAAAATGACCATTCGGCTATTGATAAAATGACCACTCTACTATTGAAAATATCACCACTCTGCTACTCTACTATCAAGAAACTTTACACTATACTATTAAGAAACTTACTACTCCACTATTGAGAAAATGACCACTCTGTTACTCTACTATTGAGAAAATGACCACTCTACTGATTACTATAGAGACGCTTACCACACCACTATTGATAAACTTACCAATGTGCTATTGACAAACTTATCACGCTACTTTTGAGAAAGGTATCAGTCTGCTGCAGCTTCTCACTGTGCTTAATTGCAGTCCAATGGGGCAAACGTTTAAGCCTTAAAAAACATATTTAATCTCCTTTAAAAAACAGGAAGCACACACTGTAGCCAGACAGCCTTATAAGGTTAAACAGGAAATGGTCATTTCATCTGGTTTTTCAGGGTTTTTTTGAATCTTTTGCACTTCTGCTAATCAGCCCTTTTGGCAACATCTGCACAAACGTAAGGGACTAGAAACAGGAAGTTGCATCGTTTCCTACTACACGACAATCGCAAAAAGTGGTTTTGAATAGAATATGATATTGCTGTTCAAAACATGTTGAATAATAGTAATATAAAACATTTACAAAAAAATGCATGTCTATAATGTGAGTTTCCCATTTTTGAAAGGAAATTTGAAAAAATTCCACGAAGCAACACAACTTCCTCTTTCTAGTCTCTTACTGTACTTTAGCGCAGATACAGTAAACTAAAAGAGTTGATTTTGGAAATGATGAAATGACAAAGTCAGACTCTACGGCTGTAATGTGAGTTTCGCTTTTTTTTTAAGCCTTTAATATTTGCCCCATTGGAATGCATCAAGAAGCTGCAGCAGAGCGGTAAGTTTAGTAGGGTGGTAAGTTTTCTCAATAGTAAAGGGTTTGTGCCACGAACAGTTATAAATTATGGGAGCCAACATTTTAATAAGGCCTGGGTGGAAAAATAGCGAAACATATCCTTTAACTACTTCATAAATCAGACTTTCCAACCTTTCTACGACGACATATCAAAGTGCCCCTGGAAACACGTCACCACCACGGTCACGATCGGTCCGGTCTTGAAATGTTATCTACCGCACAGTAAATATGCAAATACGCTCCTTTCAAGGAAGCTGATATTTCCAGACAGAGGCACTGACAGCTCGCCCGTGAGCCTCGTGCGACTGCGGCGGTGTTTGCGGTGTCACAATTAAAAATACGCTGCACTCAGGACAATAGGCGTCTGCTACTCGAAGGAGAAACCTTGCCAATGCACTTTGATGTGCGAGGAACCGACTCCAAACTTGAAAGGAGCTTGATCTATATTTACATGGCTCAAGTTCATTTCTCTCAGGAATATTTGTTCCAAAACAAATTCTGCTGATGGAGAATCACGTGGAGATCTACAATGCAAATGACGCAGGGCTTTTGTTGCAGTACGACTGATATTTTACAACTGAACGCTACGGAACAGCATAATAAACTGGTTAAAAATGACAAAAATCGATGTGGAAACAAAAAATTATTTCCAGAACTGCTAAGAAAGAAAGCAACTTTATCAGCTGCTATCAACTTTTATCAACTATTATCTGAGCAAAGATACTGTATATTCACAGGGCAGTTTATGGTCAAATGATGTCACACTGTTCTTATTCCCTAAAACCCCTCTTGTGGAGCCTAAAGGCTTCTTTATACTTCAAAACGGATGTACATACTAAAAGGAAAAATCCGGGTCTCAGTCCCGGGTCAAATGACCCGGCAATAGACCCGGCTTTCAATCGGCTCCACCTCCAATCGGCTCTGATGTGAACTGGGAGACCGGGTCGCCCCGCTTATTTTCCGGAAATAGGCGGGTCAACATAGACAGGAATATCAGTGTTTCATTCCACCATGTCATATCTACTTTAGAATCTAAAAGCAGAGGTTATTGACATTTTCCCGGATGAGGGACGGTGAAATGTTGTGATTGTGGGGACCACAGCCCCCCCAACTCCCACGCCCACCGTCGGTCCCCTGCCGCCGAAGGACCGGCGCACACACCGGCAGCATGGAGTATCCGTGCACGGGTGCTGCATGCTGCTTCTACTGTAGTGTTGGGTCGTTCATGAACGATCCGGCTCAAAAATTTTTTTTTCAAGTTTTACAGTTTTATGTTGTTGTTTGTTTACGTTCCTGTCTCCTCTACTGTTGTGTTTCCAATCACACTGGGACCATGACACGCCCTTTTCCAACGTGTTTGTGACATCGAACGTGACGCACCAGAAAAAAACGGCATTTCTGCCGGCAATGGGAAAGGTGTCAATCGCCCATTCTTAGCGGGTTGACCCGGGCGTAAATACCTGGGTCAACCCTCTAATTTGGGTGTGAAAAAAGCATTAGTTGCTTCGCAACCTTTACTCAGAAGGATTAAGTTTAAGTGACGATTGTCAACTCATTTTCCGCCAAACTCTTTTTGAATTCAGATTTTATTCTGTTGTTTGCAGACTGTTTCACAAACCGGCCAATGAACATCCCTCACGCATGTGCAGTGGAAGCTCTGAGGTGGGGACATGAGCATCTGATGAAATGTACGTCACAGGGACGCAACAGATAAATTGGCCGTAACCACATTACTTATGAAATTACTTTCAGTGGGGAAAAAAATACAACTCCTCAATAATTAGATTTTCATGAATAAGTTAAATTCTACAAAATCCATATGAACTGTGTGGGGGTTTCAGACAGCTCTCGATTCTCTCGCTTTCTCTCATATCTTTCCGTAAATCTCTCTCTCTCTCCCCCTCGTATATATAGCCTGTGTTCCTCTGGAGCTGGGAGCAGGGAGATAATTGATCAATCATGCTAATTGAAGAGCCTGGACAGCTCGCCCGCCATGGCAGATGTGCCAATTTGCATTCATTACGCCAGAAATGAGCTTTAATCACCTCTGAGGCTTTGATTGACAAGATAAACACCCCTCCATTCCCGACGCCCAGGTCCGCTCACAGTCCAAGACTCTCCACAAAGGACATTCTTCATAATGTGTAATAACAATAATATTATATTTTGTCTATGTTTTTAATAAAGATGCAATTAAATCCTCAATTTAAGTCTATAATCTGTATGGTTCAGATAGTAGGAGCGATAAGAAATAAGAACGATCATTAGGTGTGATAGAATGTAATGTATGAATGGGTTTTCAAGGGTCGCATGTCACAAATCTCAGCAACATTTAATTAATGGGAGTGATGAAAGGGTATCATTCAAATGGTAAACCGCTGAAGAACTTCATACCAGCCGTGACATTACACCAATGGTCAAAATTTGCATATCTTATTGAATGATGATATATTCCAATTTTTAACAATAGAAGACTGTGATAATGAACCAAAAACTTAGCGGAAGTATTTTATTCTTATTCAAATCGTTATTCAATGAATGGGGCTGTTTACCATAAATATTTACAAAAAATCTGACGGAAGACAAAAGGTTTTCTTAGCAAAACAAACAAAAAGAAGCACAATCTCCCCATGAATGCCGCAGCTATGTTAAGATATATCAGGTAGGACATACAATGGAGCACTTCAAATGAGCTCCCTATATCCACGGCAGTCCAATATTTTAAATTAACAGGGCAATGAAATTTAACTGGAATTGCATTTCCCAAATTGGGAGATTTCTTCAAATAAAAGGTGTTCACTCCAAAGTCAATTCCATGTGCTTATATCTGATCTAATCAACCGTCACATCACTATATACCTTAATTTTAATAAAACGCTCAAAGAAAAAAAAATAAACTGTTGCCAAATAATGCCTGTGAAGTTACTATCCAATTTCATGGTATCTTTTGAAGACAGAGACGTCTATGTGGCCGGCCGAACAGCCTAAGATTATAGAGGAGTTGGAGCAAAACCTTGTTACTTCCAGTAGGAGGATGAGGAAGCCTTATTAGATTAATCTAATGAGCGACAGCAGCAGTTTCATTTGGGGAATGAAGCGAATTTAATAAGAAACACAACAGCAACTGCACTGCAAAACACAGACTTATACTCTCTTATATATACTCTTTCTCAAAGTGAAGGATGGAATACTGACATATTACAAAGCGTACTATACTGTATTTATCTTGAGGTAAGACTGATGCTGAAATTTGCTAAAAGCCTTTTGAGAAATTCATATAAACTCTAATTGTATTGATATATCTCCAGTATTCATATACAGTACATCCCATACAGTATATCCATCTATATTTATGTTTTATACCGAGAGTCATACTAGCAGCCATACTTGGACCTCATCCTGGTCGTAATAAATTTTTGTATATTCTGTATATTTGGTTGTTTTTCATTATTTCATTTGGCAATTTTGTTTGCAAATTTGGCTATTTTTGCACATTTGGCTAAATTGGTCCATTGAGCATTTTTCCTGCCAATTGTCTGTTCTGTATTGCACCAATCTTCACCACGCTAAATTCCTCATATGTGAAAATGTACTTGGCAGGTGAACTTCACAGAATTATTGATTCTGATCTGATTAAGAATCTGCAAATGCTTCCCCAAAGCCCTGAGTTGGCCACAACACACAAACACACACACACACACACACACACACACACACACACACACACACACACACACACACACACACACCCACGCACGCACGCACACACACGCACACACACGCACACACACAAGCTGTGGCCCAGGCTCTGGTCCATCTGAAAAGCCTGTGCGGCCGCCCGCCCTTCATCTGCAGATGGTACGACTGGGCAAGAAATGTGACCTTTGATTTGCTTCCTCACACGGAACGAGGATTCTACGCTGCCCCGGTGGAAGCTGCTGCTGCTGTCTAGCTCTTTGCAAACAAGGAAAATGAGCACATGATTGTTTGCATGTCAATTATGGGTTAAATGCAATTTAAGAATTTGTGCAGTGCCCGGAGTAAGTGTCCCCATGTGAGGCGCATTTCAGCAGATAAGCAGAGCGATAGAGAGAGACAGAAGGGGGGGGGGGTCAGGGGGTTTCCCATCATCACCCATGCATTCTCTCTTCTTCCCTATATCGCAAGAGGACCTATATGGTGCAATGTTGTGCTACATCCTACAAATCCTGTATGTTTCACAGCTAGAAAATATGGAGATTGCTTAAAAGCTGTCTTCCATCTTGAGAGAAACGGTCACTCTATCCCAGTATGCAACAATTTAAAGCAGCATTTAGCTATTGTCTTCACCCAAAATACCCATGGCTACTCATGCTCTCTTCTCTTTGACAGGAAAACAACGGCTATTGTGCTGCTCCCTCAAAAGTCAACAGTGTTGGGTTGTGCGGCAGCGTTTCTGAAGTGGAAGGCCTTCCGTACAGGGCTGGTTACTTCTGCTCTGCTTCTTCACTTCTGAACCCTGACCACATAGCCGGCAGGCGGAGGGGAATTTGTTCATATCTGCACAGATGCTGGCTGAGCGAGCAGGGACACAAGCTGCATTGTTCTCGCCTTCCGTGTGGCAGGGCAGTCTCCTTGAGAGTAGCCGGAGGGGCTAAGTGGGAAATAAACAGATCACAAGCAGTTTGTCCTGCAATTCAGTGGAATAGGTCCCACTGGTGCTCCCTGGGCAGATATTACACTATGTCCTGGACCCAGTCATACATAAATGTGTGGGAGCCAAATAACTCATTATCACTCATTTCACGACTGGAGTTGTCGTATTTGCACGCTCAGGATTTACTTAAAATAAGAAGGCTTCCTGAGTCGCGACAAAAAAAAAAAAAAAAGAATTTGTGGTCACTGTTACATAAGCAAGGAGTGTATGCATGTATTTTTTATGGAGGTAAGCCCCTGCTCGGCTCTCAGGGCCCCTGATGAAGCGCTGGCAGCATGTGCCTACGAGATGCCACAGCAACTCTTTTGCAGCTCCGCCAAGCAAGTAATTCACAAGCAGCGGAATCATGAATTAAAGATAACCGGCCAAAGCTGACTCTTTTATGCTGCATGTAATTCTATTCATTCCTCTCGGTGAAAAAAAACCCAAAACACACTGAACTCTTCAATCTTCACTCATCTTAAACCCGACATTTCTCTTTTGTTGGGTCCGTACACTAGAGAACAATTAATCACTGGACGTGCGCCAATAAAAACACGAGAGGATGATGACGTGGCCAGTGTGAAATTTGAGGCAAAGTCCGTGTTTTCTAAAACATAAAAAGAGCCCTGCGTCAAAAAGACAAAACATCAGAGGCGGTCCACGCCTGCATTAAGTCCTGGCTATGAGACATGCAGCCTAGATTCATGTGATTTGAATATGTTTGTGTTGGGATCAGCTTTCAGAAGGTTGTGTCTTTTGCCCGTGTTTTTTTTTTGGCGAACAGGAAAGCAAAACCACAAGTGCGTCATGGAGAAGACATTTGGATGAGGGTGTATCTCTATTCATTCCCATTTACTTTTCATTGGCACTTTTGGCGAACAATTATGGAGGCCGGCCAAACAAGTGGCTTATTCTTCTGCTAATGCTCAGGCATGCAGTGAGAAACTAACTACCGGGGGAGACAGAGTGTTTGATGAGCATCCTGGGATTTCAACATATAACAACGATAAGAAACACGTTCCACCGCTGGGCCACGGCCTGAACCACGCGCCTCTTGTGTTTCCCAACCTTTTTTCGACAGTGGCACACTTCTTATCACAAAATCCTCCCACGGCACCCCACTATGTGTGGAGTAGGAGAGGACTGCCCTGTTCACCACTGAAAACATCCCAAAACGTCCCCAACTGTGCTTCTTAGGTTATTATGGCCTGTGTTTAGTCGTGATGTCAGGCTCATGAGCGATTTAGTTCGTAACAAACAAATCCTCGAAAATACTCAGGAGTCGGTCTGGCAAGAGTCGAGGCCGCAAACTCAACATGGTCACTGAGGCATTTGGCATAATTCATGTTGAATGTGACTGATTTACACTTTGCATTACACCAAAATAAATAATATTTACATAACCAACTGTTCTGACTCTCGTTCATCGTTCACAGTCGGTCCTCCCTCGCTCATAGTGCATCACACCAACTGAATCAAGCAAACCAAGAGTCTGAACAAACAGACGAATCATTTCACTGAGCGACTGGTCACAGACCGATTCAAAAAGGAGACAAACTTTCCATCACTACTTATAGTTTCAGTATGAAACGTGTTGGTATTCTGGCTGGAATTGATGAATTTGATAAATTAGCACAGCCTTGCCATTCTTTATCTCGCAACACAAGACAACACAAGATCTGATTTCAGTGGAAATTAATTGGGAAAAAAACGCTCGTCTGAAGCAATGGGACAGAGATAGAGGCACCGAGGCTGAGCGTTGCAGGTACAGTATCTGTGGAAAACAGCAAAGCCTTAGCGGTCAGTACGAGCTGGCCTACGTGGAGATAGCTTTGCACGTCAGTTGACGTCCTGGAGAGGAGTTGAACTTATCAGGGAGCGCAGACCTCCTGCCCCCTATCTGACCAGAAACAAACTGTTTCCAGCTCCACACTTTGATAGAAGCACTGGTACAACAAGAGCTTATGCCAATTGTTTCCGTTACTTGGAGATCAAATTTCATATATTTCCTAAAGAATATATATATTTACCGTAGCATAAAGAAGGATTATATCATAATAAGAAACGTCGAAATGTGCTTAATCGAAGAAAGGTCCGTGCGTGCGTCAAAGCGGCGCCAGGACTCACCTCCACAATGTCAGAGTTGGTTCTGCTCTCGTGGGGCTCGTTGTACTCTGTGTATTTCAGTAGCACTTTGTCCATGTCTGTGCTGGCGTACTGGAACAGTTTGTTAGAGCTGTTGAAAATGATGAGGGCGATCTCACAGTCGCAAAGCACGCTCAGCTCGTACGCCTTTTTCATCAGGCCAAACTTCCGCTTAGTGAAGGTAACCTGAGGGGCACAACAGAAGAAGAGAAAGGCAACCGTTACCTTGAGGGGAAACGGCATTGGCTGGGTGGATGAATGTATGGATGAATGGGTAGACAGACAGACAGACAGACAGACAGATAGACAGATAGACAGATAGACAGATAGATAGATAGATAGATAGATAGATAGATAGATAGATAGATAGATAGATAGATAGATAGATAGATAGATAGACAGACAGACAGACAGACAGACAGACAGACAGACAGACAGACAGACAGACAGACAGACAGACAGACAGATAGATAGATAGATAGATAGATAGATAGATGGATGAATTACAGTAAATAACAGTTAAGTTTCTTTAGCAGCGTTGTTTTGTGGATAACCCTGTGGTGTCAAGGACGCTTTAGGCCTAATCCATGCAGAAAATACTAACAACCATGAAATGTATCGAAGAATCGGTTACACCACTTGTCTTTAAACAATATAAAGACAAGACTTACAATAAAAAATGTAAACTTATTTCCACGAACATTGACAATAAAGGACAATCTCACCTCATAAATATCATAACTATAGCCAGAAGACATATTCCAAGCAACGTCTCAGTTCTCCTTCAGTATTACTGTAACAGCGTCTATATCTAAAATGTGCCTCTGGGGCCAGAGGTCAGGGTCGGAGGCACAGCGCGGCGAGCTGAGTCAGAGCTTTCTGCGACAACAAGGGCCCATACATTACTTCAGCCCCTGACTCCACGTTCCATGTAGCCAAATCCATTTCTGTTGCGCTGCACAAGCCCTGTAACGCGACCCCTCGTATGGGACTTGGGGTCATGCATCACTCCCATCGAAACCCAACACTCTCTGCAGAGCGGCTCCATGTCCAGCGTCCCTGCATCCCTGTCCCTGTGGTCGCCTCCGCTCCAACACATGTCATTATGTTACACCACCTCTCTGCACTGTGCTGCTTTCCCTCTCTCATGCTGGAAATATCATTTAGAGGCAGCCAATTTAGGACTGCAGACAATTTTTTTCTCCTCCTTGGTTTTTTAATAGCAGTGTGTTTCCAGGAAACACATATTTTGAGAAGGTGAAATTAAAATCACTTCCTCTGTAAAAGAAAAATAAATGAGAAGGCTTCATGTTGAAGTGTACAGTACACGGCCGGATGTTGTGAATGATTGCACATGTGAAAGCTGTGCTTAGAGCCATGGAGTGCATGTGTTCTCCATCAGTCTCACTGACCTACTAAAAAGAGGAGTTGAGCAGATGAGCTGGCTTTGTTCAAGTTGAATTGGTCACAGCTTGCGGCTACCCTCATTTAAACCAGCATAATGCAGCATAATCCCACGGCTTGTACGGTACCTACTGTATGTAACCACTCAAGCGGTGGGGGTCACTCCGACTGTGAAAAATGAATTTCAAATCATCCACACAACAGGTAATTACGTTCCATTATTTCCCGCTCTCCACACATGGAAGCCTTCCCTTATGTTCCTGTCTATTCAGCGCACCGGCGTCAAGTGAAATTATCTGAACAAACCAAATAGTAAGATTATGTTTCTTGACTTTAAAAGGACACTGGTTAAATGAAAGGGCGGCCAAGTGTAAATAATATGTTCAGTCTCCAAACCCTGACACATACTGTAAGTGTTACAACAAATATGAAGGAAGAGCATTCATATGATTCTGTGCAAGTCATTCTGATACTGCTCCAATAACACGGAGGATTGATGCTTGGGGGCAAATAAGGGAACATGTTGAGACCAGAGCTCTGGACCGTGCAGGTCCTGCTTTTGTTGGAGAAAAGTCTCCCCTGGTCCATCAGAGACCAGATCCTGGACCATGGAGGTCTGGTGCCTGCTGCCGGTGAAGAAAAGTCCGGGTTCATCTTCAGGTGCAGCCGGCCAACACTGGCCTCATGTAACTTAACACCAGAGCTGCCAAACCCCGTCCACCGGCACACCAGTTTGCATATTTTGTTTGTATGCTTAACCATCTGGAAAGCGGCAACTGTCATGAGGGGAAATGATTAACAAATTGTGCGCTCTTAAGCAGATGAATGTGGCCGTTAAGCCACGGCGATGTCACCTTTCAGCAGGAAGCCCGGGGGGTGAGGCAGGCGCTGAGCAAGGGCTTTGTTCCACCTGGATGCGTGGCACAGTGCTGAGTGCGGGGCTGCTGACCCAGGCATCGCTTCATTTCACCCTCAGAGACTCAACCCTGACCCTCAAACACAGCCCCGTCACCGAGGGCCAGTCGCTGCCGGTGTACCAACCCGAAAAAAGGTGAAGAGGCGAGCCGGCCCGCCCTCACCCAGTGCTCTTCATCCGCTGAAAATAATTGACCATTTTATTAATCCTGCCTCTCGCAGCATATGAAATCTAGGAAGTGCAGCCATCGCCCTCGGTCAGAGTCGCAGTTCGAGAAGCATTCGGGCCAAAGGGCCTCCACACCATCGCCCCCACCCCCACCCGCCAGGTTAACTGGTGAGACGAGGGAAAACCACAGACATCCTTGAGGTCACGAGGGAGGTTTGACTGGATGGAGATTTTCTACAGTCTCCCATGTCCCATGTCTCTGCCATGTCAAAGAGACCCACAAAGGCAGCATATGTGCTCTTAGGAATTTCAGTTGCACAGTTAAAAATGTATGTGCAACCAATGCCTCAATCCATAAAAATTACCAACGGTGCCTTGAACCTCAGCGACACGGTAGAGCTGTGTTAAACCGCACGGCGGCGGATCGTTACAGTTCTCCATTCACACCTGTGGGTGTGAGACATCGCGCATCATAACATGCAGGCATTGGGAAATAATTACACATCTTCAACTTTCCTTAAACTGGACTTTTCTGACATTTCTTTCATAATTATAACGTGCAGAATAGCAGCACAAGACGTTAAACAATTTTTTTTTTTCCACTTTTTCACCATTATCTCACAACTTGAAGCCAGGGCGCTAATTCAATTCTTACACGAGACTTCCGACAAATTTAACCCAGGTGACACCGTCCACGCTCAGTGTCGAGTTTGGTAAAGGAGAGTTTAGTTGCGTTACGCTTGTTACCCAACCAGGAACTTTTGTAATAAAGCAATACAAGCACATACTGGAAAAAAAAAACACTGATATACAGAAGTAGACACACAGAGAGGATGGATGTGTCAATCAAAAAAATCTATCAATGTCGAACCCCAGGCAGAGACTCTAAGATGACAAACAAGACATCTGGGGCTGAGATTGATGGCAGAGCACGGAAATGGCAGACGACGCCTGAGTCACTAACACCTTCAGAGGAGCGAGGATCTAGCAGCCTCTTCCCAGAGCTCCTTATGTCGGCTCTGACGATCCCCGTGGCGGGGAGGGGGAGTGGGGGGCCTGGCACCAGCTGGCGGACTGACCCAGGCCCCGTGGCTCCTGCCCTGGCACTGCAGTTCCAGGGCCTGGAAGGGCCTGCAAGGGCCTGGGTCTCGCCCACTGTCTACATGGATCAGCTCTCAAACCAAGGACAGCCCCAGGATGTGTGGGGATGTGAGGCCATCAAACAGGTTCTGGGTGGAATTGACCTTGGAACCTAAAGAAAACCCGACCAGAACCCGTCTCGTAGAGTCTTGCAGGGTCTGGTCGGGTTAGTTTTTGTTGTTTAATTTGCATTGCCTAGTGATGGCTCTTATCAATAATGTAATTACTAAACAAATGATCCGTCTATCTCGGGAGACATTTTACTTAATGACAGTTATTATTTGTAATTTCCTCCTGGGCTGGATCCTGTTCCCTCTTGCCTGTCTTTTCAATCTTAGGATACTGAGAGTTTTGCTGTGTGTTTTGAATATTTTACCCCTGGAAAAGAGATCATGAATCTCAGTGGGACTTCAACTGGTTATGTTATGTTTTAACAATTGAATACAAGCACGTTTTAATACCCAGTTGCCTCTTTTCAAAAACACTCCACATAGTAGCATGGCAGCAGTCTATGTGGAACCAAGGGTGAGTGATTGTCTGGAGCCACCAGTGGAACAGTTTGCACTCTACTTTTAAGTATATCTTATATTTAAGTAGAACTCAAGTAGATGTGATGCAGCAATATGCTCCATCACATATGAAGTTGTATAAAAGATGCCAACTACGGTTCTCCACTGCAGACCTTGTGTTTTCAATTTCATTACCATGTCCTGTATACAGTGATTGATTTTGATTCTGAGACGTGTATGCATGTACGAATTTTGGCTCATTTCTTAATGCATGTTGGGTGTGCAGTTGACTGACTTGCCAGCAGAGAACTCTTTCGAATTTTGAAATGCCTACAACTGAATAATAATGTTGATGAAAACTCACTGTGTATGACAACTCTGCCAGCTGTGGGTTTAAAATGTAACAGTTCTCTGTTCTCTTCATTAACTATGAACAAGCGTTTCACCTGTCAGAAATAATGATGACCTTTCAGAAGTTCACTAATGGGCAGGGACAAAAAAAAAATGGGAGGGATGAGCAGCGTCACTCCCCAGAGAGAAAGAGAAAGCGAACGGAGCTCTATGCCCAGAGGCCTTGATGTGCCAGAGCCACATCCAAAATGAGCCTCAGCAAGGGCAGAAAACCCTCCACCCAGCAGCAAAATCATCAAACTTTTAATGACTTGGGCAATTACCCCCAGTGAGCCTGCTTAATGGCATCCAGAGGACATCACCACACAGCGCTCACTAGGCTGGAGCAGCCAACCTGCCCCCACCCAAAGCCAGCCAAACAGGGCTAATGTGCAATACACGTTCTCCATCATTATTCCTCTCTCTCACTAGGTAGAAAAAATAAAAAAAACCCATACGTGCCGGTGGCAAACTGCGCCACGGGCTCCAACAATGTTATGCTGTGCTCTCCAAAACCGGCCACAACGTCGTCAAGCAATGACAATTTGTTTTGATTTTTCATCTCTAGTCGACGTTCAAATTTGTGGTGCACCTGAGTCAAGAACCGCTGCCATCCAATTCAAACAGTGCCAGGCCAGCAGTCCTACACATAGGCATTGCATGACATAAGACCACGATTCTTCATTCACAATTATTTCATAATTATTGTGCTGAAAAGACGCCGGAACGCCAGCAAGACACCGTGCATCGAGGAAGTTGGCAGCACCCGTCTTGACTCCCCTCGCTGCAGACTCTCAGTCTATTTGTCGTGATGGATTATGCGATGGCTGGGCTTCTCAGTCGCGGCCACGCTGTGCTATGAATCCTGAAAGGTCAACAGCCCTTCAGAAGCGCTAGCAGTGATAACGCGGAGAGGCCCTACCGTCCCCACACAATAGGCCCCATTGCCATATTATTTAATTGGCCCACTTAAGGCCTTCTTTCATTCTAATACCATGAATACAGATAGATAGCGGCGGAGCGAAAGAGATAAAGATTCAAATTGTCGCCCCACAATAGGGCTCATATACTAATGACTATTCCCCCCCCGGCGAGGAGCACGCACCCCAGGGAGACGACGCTGAGCCTCAAAACACGCACACACACACACTCTCACACACACACACACACACACACACACACATACACACACACACAGACACACACAGACACACACACACACACACACACACACACACACACACACACACACACACATCACGTTATACCAAAGCTTTATTTTAGCATGTCGACCCCTATTGTCACGGTGGATCCTCTGCTGAGCCAGCTAAAGCGAGCCGAACACAAGTCCAAGGGCCTGCGCTCCGCTGATAAACTTTCCTACAAATGATGTAGTGTGACACTTCAAATCTGATGCGAACACCAGAGTGGGAGAGACACATTAATAACACCGCGCGTCCGGGCTGCTCCGCTTTTTCTGGGAAACAATGGTGGAAAAATTACCTCCTGCGTTCCCTGGGTTTACGGGTTTCGGGAGGTCGGCTCACCGTCCAAGCACCGAGAGATTTAGTATAATTTCCCTCCGTCCCGCCGCCACTGCTCCCACTTCACCGCGTGCAGAGAAGAAAGGAGCCAGCAGACCCTCAGCCCGCCCTGTTGGATCCCACTCAGATCAGCTGTTTTGGTGATAATTGGCCCTTTGCGCGGTTTCAGTTCTCACTTGTCTGGTTCTCGCTCCAATAATGGTCAGTGAGTGGAGCTTCAGCACGGGAGCAACACAACCTTTCACTTGATCAAAAGCTGCGAGGAAGCGTATGTGGCATTTTCAACAGGGTTTGAACAAGGTTTGTGCTCCCCAAAACGAGCAAAACACACACATCATGTTTGGTATTACTCATCCGCAGAAAAAAAAATATATATAAAAAAAAAATTACGACTGCTTTACTTGGCTCTGGGCTCAAGCATTGCACAGTGTGGCTAGAAAACGTTTTTAAAAAAAGCAGTGGGCACACTTGTCCTTCTATAGATATCCAGGCCTGTTCCAGACAGACCCGAGCTGTGTCGCACAGTGTTTTGCTATTTGGAAGTTTATATTTATCAGGAGCAGACGGGGTGAATTCCACTCTGCGGCAGAGGACGGAGGCAAAGAAGTGGCTGCTGTGTCTCCCGCTGACCCGCCCTGCAAATGAGAGGGTGTCGTGGTGCAGCGGCGGCTCCTAATTACTACCGAGCGGCCGCGAGCGAAATGAGGGCCAAAAGCGAGGGGCCCGGGCCCGGCCGGTGCCACCGGAACCGAGGGGGCGGCGGGGGGGGGGGGGGGGGGGGGGACAACAAGCCCTGCAGTGTGGAGATGGAGACTCCACTCCACTCCACTCCACTCCACTCCGCTCCTCCACTCCAGCCGTGGTTCACTCCCACGCCACCGGGGCCTTTATGCTGCCTCATCAGCTTCATCCCCCCTGAAATTGCAGGGTGGCGGGCGGGATCGTGTCTGTAAATACGTCTACGCCGAGAAAGTTAGTAATGTCATGGTCCCTGTTTAGCCCGGCTGGGAGTTTGGGGGAGGGAGGCAGGGAGGGAGGAGGGTTAGTCTGGTCAGCTCCTAGCCATTAACTCCAGTTCCAAGGCCGGAAGAAGACCAGACACACCCTCACACAGGTATGTAGTGTGTCACATTTTGAACAAAACAACCCACTAAAAAATAGATGACAACACCCATTTTGATGACAAATTGGTTCGTAATATGAGACCTTTGAAGCCGCAATTGAACAAGACAAGCAAGACAGAATTTTGACTTTGGTCATTTCTACCATGACTTAGGCATGACATTTCATTTATTATTTTATTTTTCTATTTTTTATTTAATATAAATTAAATAAATTAAAAATTAAATTAAATTATTATTTAATTTAATATGTTTAATATCTAGGTTAAGCGTGATAAATCTAGCATAATACAATCATATTCTTACATTTTGAATATATATATTTTTTTTTTCTTATTCGTATATCGTTTGAGTAGGAAAGAAAAGCAAAGTTACCCAACATTAATAAGCAAGTGGAACTCTGCAGAGGGTGTATAGTAACACAACACTATTGTAAAAATGATCTGTATCGGTCAAGGGTCGAGCCTACGGTAAACGGAAAACATGAAAAGGCCTGTTCTGTTAAGCTTAGACAAGAGGAGAAAACACGTTTCATTTTTCTAAGGGTGTGTGTGTGTGTGTGTGTGTGTGTGTGTGTGTGTGTGTGTGTGTGTGTGTGTGTGTGTGTGCGTGCGCGTGCGTGCGTGCGCATGAGACAAGCTCGGACGGTACTGACCTGCCTGTTCCTCTCGTCCATGATCCGGGCGATCTGTATCTTTTTCCGCCCCATGGCTGCGTCCCGTCCCGTCCTTCTGACACCTCGACAATCTCAGAAAAACCACCGAGCGTTCCTGCTCCACTCTCCTAGCACATCGTACAACACTCTTCTATCGCCGTCTCTCTCTCGCTCTCTCTCTCTCGCTCGTTCTCGCGCTCTTCGCTAGCTCGCACCGCAATCTGAGAAAAAGAGAGGGAGAGGGAGAGAAAGAGAGAGAGAGAGAGCGAGAGAGAGAGAAAGAGGGGGAGAGTTAACATAACAGTGTGTGATGTCTCCTCAGGCACATCAAAGTCCTGGAGAGGATGAGAGCCACATGATGTCTCCTCATCTCTGCAGCTGCTGCGGAGACAGCAGGACACGCGGCCCACTGGACGCACGTAAAACTGGACAAGTTGCATATACAATTGGAGGAAAAAACATTTCCTTAAAAATGTAAAAAAAAAAAAAAAAAAAAAAAGTTTAAAAAAATAATGTAACGTAAAATGAAAGAAGGGCCCCGACAGTAACTTTGAGAGGCTGTTGCCAAGTTGGCAACATATTGATCTTATATGATTATGAGCCATGTTTCAATATTAACAGAGAGCACAATTTCCCAAGAAAGGGAAAAGCATATTCACAAACAGATGTGAGTTTTGGTTTTATTTAAAATAGACATTTTTAAACAGGCCCCGGTCACTCAAATAGTGACCGGGGCCTTTATTTACCTCCACCACATAGGGAACCAGGCCTTTATTGGAAGCAGGCTTACAGAGGCAGGTTTTTATATCTAATTCCCTCTGTTTAATGAGTATATTTGATCATATTTTAGTATGAATTTGAAATCCAACTTCCGTCTGAGTTCCATGCCGTGCAAACACATGGATGGTGATGCAAACACATGTATGGTGATGCAAACAGATGTGTGGTGGTGAAAGGTGAAAAACCCTAAAAGTCGCACTTGTGGTGGTAGCAGACCGGGGAATTAGTTTTCCAAGTTCGCCTTGAACGCACCACTTCCTTGGAGCGCTGGAGAGCGGCAGCTCTCAGAGCGGGTCATTTGCATCAAGAAGCGATCTGCGATCTGCTACGCAGCAGTAGTAAATGGAGTAAATGAAATCATCTACAATAAAAACACACTGTTTTTGTTTGCTGTGTTAAGGAGCAGAGCTCCGCACCAGAACAGCGCTGCAGCTCCGATCACTTTTTCCCCCGGTCTGTATTTGAGGCAGGCCTGTTTGTTTGTGTGGGACCATGCCCCCAACATTTATTAGAGGCTCAGTTTTTATTTGAATAGCGGTTTATATTTGAGGAAATATGGTACGTTAACAAGCTGATTATTGCCTGATTATGACATTTTCAGTTTCTAATCAGACACAGAGGTATATAACCCTTTGGGGTTTTTTTACATATGAAAAGTGCTCAGGATGGTTGACAATGGACCATATTTGTAAAAAATACTAAATATGTTATATTTTCAATGTAAAAGCTTTAAGGTTTTGTATTTTTCAACAAATACATTTCTTTAACGGACTGAAATTAGATGGTAGCGTCACCCTACACTGGGTGACAACAATTGTCCCTTTAGCCGCTGACCAGCCGTGTCATTAGAGATACTGATGCATTCTGAGGTGGCAATCTAGGTTACCTTAGAACATAATTAATATATACTTTGAACGCTACCCTGTAATATCTGATTATTTTACTGATAATACAGTGAAAAACATTATTGTGAACAATCAGGCTTTTTCTACCATTTCCACCTCAGTTCACCTTTACCAGGCCACTGGGAACAGACAGCTTGTTGGAGACAAAGTCGATGGACCGTTGGTCGCAGGTACAGTCCAGCAGTATTCCTACCTCCTCCTCCACCAGGACCCCATCTCCCCATCTCTGAACAGCTAACACGTTAAGGACGGTGGGAGGTGGCTCCATAGGGGCTGGAAGAAGACCACGCCTCCCGCGGGAGACGCCTCACTCCGCCCTCTCCTCATTTTCCACAGGAGGAGAGACAGCGGCGTCTCCCCGGAGGAGCATCCATCATGGACACCCGACTCTAAACACCTTACTGCTGTGAGCACGGAACCAAGGAAGATTAGGAGACAGCAGCAGTCGGTTGTCAGCAGTTAGGAGCTGAACGGGCCTCATTCCCACATGGCGGCGAACATTAAAATGACCGGTTCCAGCGGCACACGGTCATTATGGGTTACAGATGGACTGGCATTATGGTGTCTGGCTGTCTGCACGCTAGGCAAACCTGACTGAGATCACCGAGGTGACTGCCCACGCACGGCTGTCCAACACTAGGAAAGTGACTGCACACACTGCCGCAAAGATCCACCCCCCTCAAAAGAAAACCACTTCACAACAACCCAGAGAGTATGACAACACTGGGTTTTTAGTTCACCGTATCAAAGTATAATGGCGCTTTTGCAGATGCATGGGTTCGGGTCAGACCCTCAAACAGGAGGTAGAGGAGAAGAGGAGGAGTCAGCAAACGGGTCAACAACGAGTCGAAAAAACCTTTGAAACCCTTTATTAAGTGACAACGACGAACCGACGTTCACACAAGCACATGCCCATGAATAAGTGAAAACACTCTTTCAACGGAGCCACGATCCGGAGGAGCCCTGGCATCGCAGCGCTTCCGGGAGACCTCAAGTCCGGACGTATAATGCACCCTGACATGACATTTCTCTCATACAAATACGAAATGACAAGCTAAGTGCGGCGTCAAAACTCCAGGTGCGCCGCACTCTCGGATCACCAGCCGCAACATCTGAAGCCAAAACCCAAGTCCGAGTCTTGAGAAAACTGGAAAAATACCAAAAAAAAATAAATATAAAAAAAATGTGTAAAAAAAAAAAACATGGATACCTGCGTCGGTTCTGAGGACGCTGGAGGAATGACTCCGATCGCCGATAACACAACAGCGGCTCAGGGATTACGCAACGCCACCTCCTCGCACCGCCGCCCACGCAGCGGTGTCGAAAAAAAGGGCGGGATTAGGAATCAGGATGACATCTGTACTAAAACTGTTGTCTAAGGTGAAGCGGGAGAACGTGTTTGATGCGCGCTGCTGCGGTCGGTGTTGTTGAGGAAGGGAAGCGGCGTGGAAGAGCGAGGCGTGAATCATATGCTGAGTGTGCGAGTGCAAGGTCTGGGTGGCTGTGGGTGTGTGTGTGTGGGTGTGTTTGATCGTGTGTGTGTGAGAGAGAGGGAGGGAGAGAGAGGAAGAAAGAAAGAAAGAAAGAAAGAAGGAAATAAAGAAAGAAAAAGAAAGTCCTCCACTACTGTTAGCTGCTATGTGCCTCTGTAATTGTTTAATAATCATGCAGTTAGTAGGTATATTTGTTGATATAATAAACATGAATAAATATATAAAATATAAATAAAATATAAGAAAAACAAACATAAGTCGGTCTGTTCAAGACCGATCTCAGTGAGTTCATTGACTTAATGTTCATACAAAACAGAGGCCTCCTCAACACTGTGTTTTTGCGTATCCTCTTCTTTGAAGACCTTGATACCCTACACCCCGCCCGCTCGGATATTAAAGCGCTCCAGCCTTTCTGAAAGGTGCTTACCAAACATTCGCACCCCGGAGATCAATGAATAGGGAATAAATGTCTCCATAGAAACAAGCACATCAGCTTGACACAAAAATCAGTGTGACACGTCCCCCAGGACGAGCATGTGATGGCTTACTCACAACCTTACGTTGAACGTACGTGCATGTGATGTTGGACTTACTCAACATGTCACGCTTCTGCCTTTTTCAAGCCTTTTGGTCCAAAATGATCTTCTGCGGGTTGGCCCAGCGAGGGTCGTCCAGCGCCAGACTGTGTCTGTCTCCCCCTCCTCCCCCGGAGGAGGGACCGCCGGGACACCGGGAAGCTTGGTGGTGTCGTGGGCGGCTCTTTCACACTCAATAAAGCAAGCTCAACTCCCAGTGTAATTACTCCCCGCTGTGCATCCCCCGCCCCTCCACCCGTCAAGCCACAGACGTGGTCTCGCGGCTTCCGCATGCCGTACTCTAATAAAACCTTCCAAAGGAAACAGGTTTCTAGGTTTCCCTAAATTGACTCAGATTAACCTAGTTGTTGTAGAATGTACTCTACGTCCTGCCAATCAACAGCTCTCGTACGTCTAGAACCCCTTTTATCAGACACGCCGGGTACTGGCGAAGGGCAAACGATTTGCTCACAGCGACCAAACCTTTGAAATGACTCACGAGTCGGGAGTCACTGCTTAGCTCGTTCATTTTTTTTGTTTGTTTCTTTGGTTTTGTTTGTGACTCTGTAACCGCAGCCAGGCGCAAAGGCATCCACTGAATCTCCACTGGATAACGAAAGGCGTAGAGCACTTCGTTGATATTGCATACGACTGATTAACACTTTGCATTCCACCAAACCGACTCTTCTGACTCTCGGCCGTCATTCAGGAAGTCAAACCAACAAGGAGTCAGAAAACTGAACGACTCCTTTCTACCAAGTGACTCGTCAAATACCAACTCTCAAAAAAAAAAAAAAAAGAGCACAAACTTTTCCTCGTTGGCCAGAGCCCTGACAGTCTGGCTTCCTGCAGCGAGCCTCGGACTCGGACTCGGCCTCGTAGCACAGGCTAGGGGCGGGCGAGACTGCTGCTTCCTGCCCCCACACTTCCTGTTATTCTGGAAGCTTCTCCAGACTTCTACAACCGCCGGGTCCCAGGGAGAGAGTGGGAGAAGGGGTGAGGAGGGGGGAGTAGCACTGCCTCAGGGACACCCTCTCCCTCTGATCCCTCAGTACCTTCCTGAGGGGGGGGCTCAGACTAAACAACGGCAGCTCATCTCCTGTGGCTTCAGCTTGTTATGTTTACTGGGAAGGGTCATTACACAGAATGGAAGACGTGCACGTCTTCAACCGCGTTCGGGGGCTTTCTCTTTCACTTTACAGGCGAGGGACTTTTTACCCTGCTGTGGCCAAAGCTGATGGTGTTCCAGACCGATGATGCGCGGATCACGCGAGTAAATAATCAACCCTAATGTACTTAAGTACATTTCTCAAATAACCCTACTTAGATAAGTTTCCACTGTAAGACTTTCCACTTTTACTCCAAGCAAATATCTCTACTTGTCGCTTTACTACGTTTCTACATTCACAGTTACTTTGCTTTTTTGGTGGGTTTTATCTGATATTTTAGATATTTATAGGTGGAAAAAGGTACAGTAGGTACAAGTACTTTGAGTATAAGTACTTTAAGTACTTCTTCCACCACTGTAAATAATAACACCTCAGACTTGGTGCTTTTCAGAGTACTTGAAAGCGCTTCACGTAGCTGACATGAAAACAAACAAAAACTTTTAAGAAAAAAAAAGACAAAAACTACGCACGAGGGGAGGTGAAGGATGTTGGTTGGAGAGGTGAGTCTGGAGGGGTGAGGTTTGGAGGGGTGAGGTTTGGAGGGGTGAGTGGAGGGGTGAGGTTTGGAGGGGTGAGTCTGGAGGGGTGAGTGTGGAGGAGCGTTGGGAGGGTTGACTGGGCAGGGGGGCTCCTCCTGACGTGATGAGGAAGGGCAGACCACAGAGAGGGGGCGACAACTGAAAAGGCCCCGTCGCCCTGGTTTGAGGGGCTGGAGCAGGAGGGGGGAGGAGGTCTGGGAGATAGGGGGGGGCCAGGTTGGTGAGGGCCTTGCGGGGGGGGGGGGGCGGCCTGTGTTTGACAGGAAGCCAGCGGAGGTCTCAGAGGACGGGGGGGCGTGGTCTCTCTGGCCTGGGTTTGAACTCACTGGAGGTTGCCGTGGGCTTTGCCGGCGCCTCTGAGCATTGGTTCTCTGCTTCTCCTCACATCGAGGACCCTACATTTGACACACGTCGGACCAAGGACCCCGTTGCATAAGATTTTGTCTCTGGTGCCCTGATCTGAGAACTCCTTCATTGTTGGATATGATTTAGTCCAAACTTCCACACCTGTCTCGACCGCAGTTGGGGAATTACCAGTGAAACTATGAACCGAGCAGTCATGACTGAACATTCTCTCATAGTGCTGATGTCTTTGTCGACAAGATCACAGCCAAGCTGGAACCTCCCAAAGGGGGCCCCTGGGCGGTCCCCGGACCTCACGTTGAGAACCGCTGTGCTTGATACCACAATCGCAAGAGTCAGATGTTAAAACCTTCAAAATCGACCGACTTCGAACCGGCGTTACCCAGTTCAGTGTTTGGACGGGAACTTTCAGAGTTGACCCAAACCTGTGATCTAAGGTCCTTGATTATTAGTTTTGAACTCAAAACGAAAGACGAGGTAGAGAACTTTGATGATTTTGGATGATTTGGATGATTTGGATGATTTTGATGTGTACCATGTATTTGAAAACGCAGACATGCAGATTCCTTTCCCTGTAACTACGGCGACATGAGTCAAGAGCTTCATGGAGACATGGGGGGGTGATGAACAGAGAGGACATCTTGATGATCAGGTGGGAGAAAAAGCGCGTCATTATTCCGGCACCGAAAAAACCCAATCTCGATGAACTAACAAGGCATAGAACACCTGTTTATCGGAGCCGCGCTGATTTTCCGGCGCTCTCCGAGACGACGCCGCCGAGCCGGCGCTCGCAGCTGCGGCGGTGTGAACGTGTCAACACAAGGCTCATTTTCCACTCAGCTCCTGATAGACTGAGGGCACGCAGCCGAGCAGCCTCATTCCACACTTCTACTTATGTGTTTCGGCAGAGAGACGCCACACACTGTCAGTGCGACAGGAAATGAATATCGCTCTCTTTGTTCTCCCCTCTCCTCACGCGGCGCTCTACCTGGAAATGGGGCTGCTGGCCTGGGGAGGGGGGCGTGCCAGCCCCTCTCTCTTTCTCGCTCTCTCGCTCTCTTCCTCTCTCTCCCTCTCGCTCTCCCCCACCTCCATCCCCTTGGTGAGAGGATGCTTATCTCCCGTTCCAGCAATGAAAGGCAGGATTGCGGCCCCGGCAGCATCGCGAGCGTTAATGTGTCATGATGTTAATCTGACACACGGCTGATGCCTCAACATCCCGCTCTCCCTTTTCTTTCGCCCCGTCTTTCCGCCTTTACTCTCTCCTGTCTTTCCCCATCTTTGCTCCACTCCACGCAACACATACCCTCACCTCAGTTTCCAAGGCAACTAATGAGATATAATTAATAAGATCTATCGCAGGGGCGTGTGAACGAAAAGTGAGAAAGCGGCTCTGAGAAGGCGCGAGGAGGGACGGCAGCGGTGGCGGCGGCGGCGAGCCGAGCTGGAACCCCTCGCTCTGCAAGGCGTCGCTTGGGGTGGCATTATCTCCCAAAAACAATGACTCCAAGCACACATTAAAAAACACAGAGAGAATTCAAACGATTATGATAGGAACACCGTGACAGTGTTAAAACTGTGTGAAAGACGGTGTGAAAATCCGATCCTACACAATTTCCAGGAAACACAGCCCCTGCGAGCGGAGGAGAAGAAGAAAAAAAAAAAGCTGATTTAAACAGATTCTATAATTAAAACCGGCAATTCTAAACAAAACAAAAACAATCCTTCTGGTTGAAGATGCTGTGCAGGGATGTCATTGAGGACCGCTTTCGTCTTTGTTTTCCCCCCGTCAAGTAATGTTGTTTTTCTCTGTGTTTTTTTCATGGCAAATCAACTCGAACCAAACTCAATCAGATGAGCTATACATTACATTGGAATTCATTTCACCTTTATTTTGGCAGGTGGGTCTCTTTGAGATTCAAAATCTCTTTTACAACAGAGACCTGGCCAAGAAAGCAGCGGACAATGTCAGTGAGTACATACAAACATGAGGCATGAAAGGGAGTGTGGTACAATACAAAACAAGTAAAACCTTTACAAACATTAGCTCCATGACCCAGAGTTTTAAGCCTTTATTTCAGTGTATTCAGAGGGACACACTCCTGGAGGTTCAGGGTGTTTTGGAGCTCGTTCTAAGCTGACGGGCCCGGGAACCGAAAAGATTTTTTTGCCAAACTCAGTTCTCACCACATGTCCAGTGAACTTTGGACAACATAACTAAATACTGTAGGTAGCAATAGATAAAGCACTGAAGCAAATCAAAAGCGAGTCAGAAGTAAAGGTAATGTTTGATTGTCAACATGCACGAGGAGGTGACGAGGCGGTACAGGAACAGGCAGTGGCTGGAAAAAAAACAGCCTGCAAGTGGTTAATCTGCCCTGATGACGGTTCACACACCCCAGCCCTCCACCGACCAGGCTGTAATCCCACATCGGATCGATGCAAGTTCAAACAATACTCCTCCTCGCCAGGGCTGGAGGGGAGGGGAGGGTGCTACACATGGGGACCAGGCTACAGAAAGCTACTTATCACCTCCAAAATGACAAAAGAAAAAAGGAAAAAGAAAAGTGACTGAGAAAATGTCGCTCTTGGAAACTGGTCTGGACGGAAACAATACCAGGTCCCTTTGGGATCCTGGATTCAGGACACGTTGCAGGACAGGAGGACAGGTTGACAGGGCAACAGGGGGGCTGGGGACAGGTAGACAGGTGGATAGAAAGGGCGACAGATGGACAGGTGGACAGGTGGATGGACAGGTAGACAGGTAGACAGGTGGACAGGTGGACAGGGGACAGGGCACAGGTAGACAGGTGGATGGAGAGGGGGACAGGTGGACAGGGGACAGGTAGACAGGTGGATGGACAGGGGGACAGATGGACAGGTGGACAGGTGGATGGACAGGTAGACAGGGGGACAGGTGGACAGGGGACAAGTAGATGGACAGGGGGACAGATGGACACGGGACAGGTAGACAGGTGGATGGACAGGTGGACAGGTGGACAGGGGACAGGTAGACAGGTGGATGAACAGGTGGACAGGTGGACAGGTATCGTCCTATCCCTATCAGCATTGAGAGGACAATGGCGAGCAGGTAGACCCAAACCTAAAAGGAGGCGAGGCGCTGACAGCGCTGGCAGACACACTTCCTGTCAGGGGACGGGAGGAGCGACACAAGGTGACTTTGAGTGAAGCGCCGTGGGCTTCCAGCAGAACATTCTATCGACATCACATTAATATCGTGTCTGTTTCATAAGTGACTTAGCGACGTGCGCTCTGTGCGCTGCCCGGCTCCTTGGAAAAGAGGAAAGAAATAATAATAAAAGAAAGGAAAGCAGACATGTCACCTTGGCTTCCGAGCAAAGAGCGGGGGATGTAGAGTCGGAGGCGGTTAGACGGCGGCGCTAAACTGCTGATCACGAAACATTTAATAAATATCACAAAGAGGAGAAAGAAGAACCACCCTCCCCCCCACCCCCTGCTGACTTTTACTGGACATGATCAGTTACATGATGAAGTACTAACTTAACACATTTATGTTTGATTGTGCTTGTGTGTGTGTGTGTGTGTGTGTGTGTGTGTGTGTGTGTGTGTGTGTGTGTGTGTGTGTGTGTGTGTGTGTGTGTGTGTGTGTGTGTGTGTGTGTGTGTGTGTGTGTGTGTGTGTGCGTGTACGTGTGTCAACGAACATGTTTAAGGCAGAGAAAGACTGAGGGGGAGAGAGAGGGAGAGAGCGCGGCGAGGAAGAGAGGGTGAAAGGGGGGAGAGAGGCTGAGCCAGAGAGGGAGAGGGGGTGAGGCGGAGAGGAAAGCAGAGCGAGAAAAGAGGGGGAGGAGAGAGGGAGACAGGGGAGAGAGACAGAGAGAGAGAGAGAGAGAGACAGTGGCAGTGGTAGAGCGAGCCTGGCTTTGTGTTGGCGCCGTAGGGGAGTAATGGCAGCGGGACAAAAAGACCCCTCCTCTTCCTCCTCTTCCTCTTCTCTCTCCCACTCCTCCTCCTCCCCTCCTGCTTGCTCCCTCCTCTCCCCCACCCCTCCCCCTCTTCCTCCTCCCCGACTCCTCCTCCTTCCTCCCCCCCTCTTCCCTCACTCCTTCTCTTCCTCCTCCTCCTCGCACTCCCTCTGCTCCTCCTCCTTCCCCGCTTTTCCCCTACTCCTCCTCCTCCCCCTCCCCTCCCCCCTACTCCTCCTCGACCCTCCTCCTCCTCCTCTTCCTCCCCCTCCTCTGCCCCCCTACTCCTCCTCGACCCTCCTCCCCATCCTCTTCCTCCCCATCCTCTTCCCTCTCCTCCTCCTCCTTCTCTCTGCTGGAGTTGTAACATAATTACTGCTGGGACTCGTCTATTCCCCATGATCCATTTGCGTCAGTCAGGTTCTCGGGCTCAGCCAATGAACGGATTCTCGGTTTCTCAAGGATAAAGAGATGACCCTCTCCTCACTGTTATATCCATTTCATGTGGAAAAGCTATTCTCCTCCTCAAGGTAAATCCCTGGGTACGCACACGACACACACACACACACACACACACACACACACACACACACACACACACACACACACACACACACACACACACACACACACACACACACACACACACACACACACACACACACACACACACACACACAGTTAACTTTAATGAACTTTTTACGATAGCTGATGCTAACTTCCTTGTGAGGGTGGTAGTGATGAACGATGTCTGGTTGAACATGGCGGTGCGTGACCGGTAACGACTTAGTTGGTTTGGTGGAGCTCCAGGGATGACAGTTTTCATTCATTGTTCTAGTCGTTCATATTTACGTCCAGAGAGCGTCACGCTATGACACTGGACGTGACACAGCATTCGTCTTTTTGACTTAAAACGAATGAGAATCAGTTTATTCCGCCTGGTAAATTTTCATATTTGTTCAATTTATGAGGTTGGAAATTTAAATTTAAAGTTTAACAGCCTGAAAATGTACATTTAATTTAATTTAAGTTAATTTAAAATACAAATATAAATCTAGCCAAGCATTCAAAATCTATGAAAACAGCCTATTTCCTGTGGTTCTCAACACACTTTAAGTGGACAACGTTGCTGTGAACAACCTGTGTGTGCAAGTACAGTACAAGTTACAGCCTGAATTCTCCAAAACAGTTTTGTCAGTTACTTATGAAAAGTTCAGGACGAGCATTTGTACGTTTTTGCAGCCGATAAGCACTTCCTGTTTCACATCGAGCGTTGCTGATATGGCCGGAGAAGACGTATGTGAGCAGTGTTTTAGACCAGTAGGTTCCCGTTCTATTAGGAGTGGTGATATTTTACTCTGAATAGGTTAAATAAATAGTAAAAATGATTGTGTTTTTAACTCTTTCTCAAACACACACACACTAAAAAAACACATGCTCCAGCAGTGGACCATATTCACAAGTATCAAAATGATTTTGACAGATACCTTGATTTCAATAATATTAAAACCAAAGTATCATCAAATCGTCAATATTATTGATTTTCATGATGACCATTGGTGCTTTCATACAAATTCTACACATAATACATTTTTGAGAAATAATCCTTAGTAATATGGATATTATGACCAAGCAAGAAGAAGCATTGATTAGAACATCTAGAATAGTTAACAATGTTCAGATCATTTCATAACTTTAACGTAATGCAGCGTTAAAGACAATATTGAACTATATTGTGATATTACTATATATATATATATATATATATATATATATATATATATATATATATATATATATATATATATATATATATATATATATATATAAAAACCTTTTTTTAACCTTTTTTTGGCGAGGTCTCAAAAATGAGACCTAGCCAGACAAGGTCAACTAGAGCATCAAACAGATAACAGCACAACAGCAACAAATCACAATAGCAACAATAGGGACAACAAAAATACATTAAACAATACAGTCCATAAGCAAGGCAGCGATATTTAGTCACATGTTAGTTAATTGAAGCAACTACAGCTAACAGTGATCGCTTCCATTATTCTATGTTTAAAACCATTTAAAGAGATAAGGGTCTCAGGTTTGAGCTCGGCCTGTAGATTGTTCCAGGACCAAGCAGCATAGTAGAACAGGCTTGTTGTGCCAACCTCTGTTCTGACAGAAAGCACTTTTAAACTGAAGCCATTTGTGCGACCTAAGATTGTGACTGCTTTGCAAAATGAAAACTTCAGCTTTAAGTAAATAAAAAAGGAACATTTTTCATCATCTCATAAATTAGACTGTGCCAGTGTTGCCATCCCACCGTGCTGCATGAGGTACAATGATGGGTCCTGGAGCTAGAATTAGTGACATAGCTCAGGGCTGAGTGATACAGGGGGTCTAGTTTGCACAAGGTGGTCAGTGAGGCAAACCTGTAAATAGCATCACCAAAATCAATCCCAGACAGAAATAGTCCAGTATGTAAGAGTTTTCTTGATGCCATAGAAAAACAGGACTGTGTACAGAAAGCCCGCCATGAATTTTAATTTCTCTGCAAGATATGTTATTTAAAATTTTGACCTTTGTCCAACCAGATTCCCAAGTATTTGTAATAGTCAATGGACTGAATAGAGAAGGCATCAAGTGTATTGATGGAGAGGGCTGGAGCCTTTGTTTGCCCAGGGGAAAAAAATCATAGTTTTAGTTTTGGTTGAGTTTAAAAGCAATTTCACATCCGATATGGCGTGCTGCAGGTTGTTGAAATCTGCCTGCAGATTTGAAAAGGCCATCCCTGCGGTGGGGGCACAGGAGTACATGACGGTGTCGTCTCTATACAGATGGTAGTTGCAGAATTTGAACTTGTCACAAATGTTGTTAATATGAACTAGAAATTACAAAGGTCCCAAAATGGATCCTTGTGGAAAACCCTTTGTTACAATGACTGGGTTGGACATGACATTGCCATGTTAAACAATCTGTGAACGATTAGTCAGAAAGCTGTGGAACCACTTTGCCACTTGGCTTCCATTGCCAGCACTCAGCAAGGTGTTAATGAGTAATGGGTGGTCCATGGTATCGAAAGCCTTTGTAAGGTCTTTAAACAGAGACGCACATGTGAGTTTGTTGTCCAAAGCCTCTTTGCTATCAACCATGACTTTCAAAGTAGCGGTGACAGTGCTTTGCCTGGATTGGTTTGCATGTCATTTAAAATATTGTGTGAATCCATATGTGATTTCCGTTGGGGAGCGACTAATGATTTCAAGATGTTTGAAAGGACAGGGCCTGCTTTTATTCAAATCCAATCGGTTGCCAGCTTTAAGTAGGGGTATAACATAAGCTTGCTTCCAAGTAGCTGGAACCTGTTTAAGACCAATTGACATGTTTAAACAGACCAAATAGGAAAAACTCTCTTTTTCAGTGCTTGTGCACATACATGTGGGTCTCTGATGGGCCTACTAGCATACAAACGGTGAAATCCGACAAACCTATTATTGTTATTATTATTGTTATTGTGTGGGCAGCCTTTGTCAGAAAACATGTCCTGAAACATGCCGTTCAGATATTTAATCCCTTCATACGTCACTGGGCCCACATTAGAATTGGGACCGCTCCCCATCTGAGTAACTCTACCGAGGGCTAGAGAATAACAAGCTCCACTGGGAAGACCAGCACAAATCTTTAAAAAGAAAGAGGAATTAATACCAATTGTCCATGAATAAACTGCAGACGATGGAAATGTAAGCATTTAAAAAATAATTCTACTGCATGTTTCCTTCTAAATAAAAAAAAATGAGGATGAGGACGTACTTGATGGTATGAGGCACTCTGAAGATTCAACTGGGATTGAGCGAGACTGCTGATCAAAAATACGACACGCCTTCTCAAAGTGACTGTTGAAGGCAATTAACATATCACATTTTTCTGTGATGGAGACATTTCCGATTTAAGATTGCTAGGGAGAATCAGATACCTCTTTGTTCTGTCATACTGTGGACCGTTTTCCAGAATTCTGAGTGATTATTAAAACTGTCGTTTGTCAAGGTAAGGTAATCATTTGATTTAGAGTTCCGAATGGATGAAGTAGACTGATTTCTCAAAGTTCAAAAGCGTTGCCAATCTTCATTACTGTTGCTCTTCCTTTGCGAGGGACCACTGTTTATTTTCTGGAAGAGATGAGCTGGGCATGTTCTTTGGAGAACCAGGCATCGCCTCTGGTCTTGATTCTGAACGTTTTGAAAGGGGCCAGGTCTGTTTGCAACCAGTAAAAACTGTTGCTGAAAAAAAGATTCAACAGCAGCAATCGGCGCAATTCGATGCCAGTTTGAAGCGTTTAAAGCGGCGTCTTTAAAGAGGGAGACCATCGGATTGAAGTGTTTTGCTGTTTCTCACTCTACCAGTCAGTGGTCACTCGTGTCGTTTGCAGACACGCCTATAGCTGCGTACTTGAGAGCCATGTTGGTAAACATGACATCTAACAAGGTGTCGCTGTTCGGCTTGATTGGGTCACTCTGGTCGGGCTGTCGATAAGTTGCACTAAGTTTAAACAGTGGCAAGCCAGCTTCAAATGCTCCCAATTAAAAAGTCCCAATTTAAATCAGCAATTAGAATCAATTGGGGTTTGTTCAAATGAATCAACACCTCAGTTAAATGCGACGCTGTGTCTCTGATACGAGCAGTCTGTAGCAACCGACAATTGTAAGTGGGGCATTTGCAACCTCGATGTGGAGGGCCAGAAGTTCAAACTGTCTTGGGATCGACTGGGAAAGTAAAAGAGACACATGAAACTTATTTGACACATAAATAGCAACACTATTCCATAAACATTGTAACCACCGACATGTATGACATCATCAGAGACGGAGGGTTTAAGCCATGTTTCTGATACCACAAAAATGTCTGGCTTAGCCGTCAGGGGGCAGTGGTTCAGGAGGAAGAGCGGGTTCGTCTAGTAATCGGGAGATTGCCCATTCCATCCCCGGCTCCCCCTTGTAGTGTGCTGATGTAGTGTGCTGATGCTCCTAGATACATCAGTTACTAGGATGGTGAAATGCGTTTCATTACCTCAGTACTTGTACTCTGTACAATAGCAATTAGTTGAATCTAATAAACCAGGTTTTCCGTGAATCCAGTTCAGGTAGTAGACTTGTAGCATTAATGTAGAGAAAGCAAATTCAGTTGGAGTTGAGAGATGGTGTTAGCACTCAGAAGTAGACAGGGGGCCTGGGTTTACATTGATATAAACAAAATACAAGACTGGTCTCACATCACAAAATCTATTCATATCAGAGATAGACAATAATTCCAGGTTCGTAAAGTCCTGTTCCCATGTTTTTGCTCCATCCATGCACTAGTCCAGCTGATAGCAAATCGACACGCTCGACATCAAATCCCGTGGTGGAGTTCTTACTTTCTGGACCGGGATTTTACGCGTCTTGATTTATATTGATACAACCACAGGGAACGAATACATAAGCCTAAAATGAAGTCACTTGTCCAAGGTTGTGGACGTTGTGACCCCCCCCACCAAAAACATCCATCGCCGGTCAGATGACCAGCGTTAGTCCCCAGGCGCATCACTGTATGCTGCCTGCTGCCCCCCGGAGGAAGGACAAGCCAGGATGGGTTAAATACACAGAACAAGTTCCCCGGCCACCATTGGAAGCGGGTCTGTGTTGGTGGCCGTCACTGCATGTGGTGTGTGACATATAAAGAATTTTCTATTTACGGATACAGTCTTAAGACAAGTCATTTGTGCGAGGTTGCGAAGGTTCAAATCCACATGGTTGACTCAAAATTCCAGAGTGGAATTTTTACTTTCTGGACCTGGATTTTCCAGCTCTGAACCGCTGATTTAAGACAACACATCGCCCAAGCCATAACGTTGTTCAAAGGCCTTGTGTGGTGTACGCTGTATCCACGTGCGTCCCGGTTCAAGAGACGGACGATGTGATTGGACGTTCCTCACACAGGAAAAAGGATAACAACGCCGACGCAGTGAGGGGGGCGACCCTGCCGCCCTGGAGGAGCCCTGCGAGCGGTGTTAAGAGGCAGCGACAGCCTTTTGATGTTCCGCACATCGCAGCTCAGAAATGGTAAACAGCCGAGATGAATCGAGATCTTCCTCCCGGGGGGAATCCGCCAAGTAAGGATATTAAGGAGACGTCATGCATTAATGTGTTTTTTTTTCTTTTGTTTTTTTGGATTTTTTTTGCTGTTTTTTTTTTTTGTTTTTTTTTACCACCTCCACTCCTCTGCTCAACCCCAGCTTCAGATTAGACATTTTGATTTAGATTGACCCTGGATACTCAGGGTTCCACCCTCAGTCACACTGTTTGATCATCAGGCGGGGATAGATTTATCAAAATAAACACCCAGTCAGGCCCAAAGAAAACTGTTTTTCCGCACACGTGGGGGTATTGTTTCACTTCGCTTTCGTTACCGTGTGTGCCTTTTGGAAAAAAGAGCACTTTTTCTTTTTCACTTTTAGTTTTTTTTTTTTTTTTTTTTTTTAACAAGAATAAAATTTTTAAAAGGCTTAGGATAAATATTTGATTTTCTCCTCCCATTTTGGTCTTCCTCTCAATCCTTCTGTCCCACAGAGTTCCATTACATAAAAGGTTTATGCAATCCAGGCAGCCAAGACGGCTGTGACTCATAGCAGCACCATCAGGGTTAGCCATGATTTGATTTGTTTTACTTTGTTATACAATTTGACTAATGAATAAATGTGTTGATGTTCAAACTGATTGAAATAAACAACTTGTATCATTCCCATCTGCGTTATTGGGTAGTTTGATGGGCGTTTTGAAGTCCTTTGTACATTTTTATGTAATCAAATGAAGAGAATGAAAAATTATATATATTAATGAGATAAAGGGCTTAGTGAAGTGCTTATCATATTTTAAATGACATGAAACAAATTGAAAAAGAAAAAAGTACTTACTTATACAGTGGTACCTCGACTTACAACTGTAATTAGTTCTATAAGAACGGTCGTATGTTAAAACAGTCAAAGCAATTTTTCCCATAAAATTCTGAAATCATGAAGGGTGAAAACAAACAAAATACACAGAACAAACACAGTAAATATGAAAAAAATATCGATAAGCCATTAACTACGTGCACACACCATGTAGGTCGCCCGCTGACTGGCTGCTGACTGGCTGCTGACTGACTGCTGACTGGCTGCTGACTGGCTGCTGACTGGCTGCTGACTGGCCGCCCACACGCCAACTGCAAATTTCCACGGTTGTATCTTGGAGCAGTCGGTCGCAAGTCGATACAAATTTTCGCGACTATCGCTGCTCGTATCTTGGATTAGTCGTAAATAGATTAAGTCGTAAGTCGAGGTACCACTGTATAATTATTATTATTTTTTTATTTTTTTTACAATTTTACAATTTGTTTAAGTGCCACAATGTGCAGCATGGGAATCAGTGTGTGATTTAAAAGACAAAAAAATAGATACTTTACGGCTTTTCTTTTCATATTATTTCTCTTGTGTCTGGCGGATTTAAGTGCATTGACAGTGAGACTAATGAATGACATCTAAAAAGCTATTATCACACAGCAAACTGTATGATTTAGTGTGCTAACCTGAATAATACATTCATATTAACACTGTATATCGTGAGAGAGAGAGAGAGAGAGAGAGAGACAGAGAGAGAGAGAGAGACCTCCAATCCCAACGCCTCACACAGCGCAGCATGGAGAGAAAAGCAGTGATGAGTGTGAATAGAGGCAGACAGCGGCTGGCCGGTGGTCTCCTTTCACCAATTTCACCTAGAATTTCTAAAAACCTGAGGCTGGCAGACACAAAGAAAGTGTCTTGTGAGAGAAAAGGGAGAGAGAGAAAGAGGGAGGGCGAGAAAAGCACTGTGGGAACACTCAACAGCGCAGTCAGTCGCACTTTCTCCAGGCTGAGATCCCTCCGTGCCTTTTTATTTGAAAGGAGTGTACAAATATGCCTTAAAAAAAAAAAAGTTTTTCCCCTTTCTGTTAATTTTTTTATTTTTTTTATCGAGACTTTGATTCAATAAATGCGAATGTGGCGATGGTCTGTGTTGTCTGACTGCCAGCCCCGGAGAGAGATTTCAAAATTAGTTGTTGCGATGAAAGGAGTATAATATTTTCCCTCTCGCGCAGGGGACGCTGCCAGAGAAAAGGGCCGAGAGATGAAGTCATTGTTTGTAGAAATGATATCTCTCAGGCCGGCGAGCAGTTCTCCCTAAAAACGGGCGGGGTCAGGACTCGGTGCTCTTCTAATACTTAGTCACAACTCAAGCGCTGATCCGCGACAATTACTGGGAACCTGAGAAACAGATGTACTGTACGGTGATGTCACTCGCCCTCACATCATGACGCAGGTTTTACAGGATTTGACATTCACGCACATGAAGGATGGGACCAGATATCAACCATTTTCTGACCACAGAAAATGTGATCAGATGCGTCATGGAGGAAAAAAAATATATTTTTAACAATTGATGAAGAAACACTAAGGGTGTGTGTGTGTGTGTGTGTGTGTGCGTGCGTGTGTGTGTGTGCGCACGTGCGTGCGTGGGCGTGTGTGTCCGTCTTTAGGGACCATGCTGGAGGCTTCACACAGTAAACACTGGAAAAAGCCAAACTAAAATGGTGGGAATATGATATAAAACCAAAACTAAATGTCATTTAGGCATTTTACAACGCGTTCAAATAATTTCGTGTCCTCTGAGGGGGACAATGGAATTAACTTTTTGGGAACTTTTTGGCTCTCGCTACGAGCCAACGCTGGCGTTGTGGAGCCTCCTGGTCTCAGAGACGTCTGGGCTCCACATGCACGTTCCGCTTAGTGCAACAGATGAAGCACAGAGAATTGCTGTATATGCAAAGTTTTGAACAATTGAAATTAATATTCTTCGTCAAAACCTTCATGGATTTTGAACAGTTTTTAGTCTTTTTTAATGAGTATTTTCTCCTTGTCAACGACCCCCTCGTACTGTATTCAATGCAGACGTGTCAACGCTGACTGGCTAAGTATCTGGCCGAGTAATAAATCGAGTTCTGGGATTTAAAAAGGCAGAATACTTGGACTAGGACTACTTGAGAGTATTTTCTAATACTGCATTAAAATAAATAGGTAAATGAAACATTGTCAACTGTCACCTACATCGTACTGCGGAAGACATATTGTGAATCTCGTTGAGGGTGTCGTCGCAGCCCTCAAGTTACGTTCATTAGACACCAACAAATCCCTCAGAATTGCCCAAATTGTCTCCAGAAGGAGACAGAAAATAACAAAACAAAATGAGGGCCATAGCAGCCATAGCAGGCTGCCTCCCCCCCTCCACCCTACTGGTTGCAGGGTCACACAGCCCGTCCAGCTGCAGGGCCCCACAGGCTTCCCAGCAGCAGCTACTGTGCTGTGCTTAGTCTCTAAATAATTTGGGGCTGTGAGACCCAGGTCCTCCAGCTGCAAAAGCTCTACCCCGCCAGCCTCCAACTGAAAAACATCAACTATCATTTAGGATTTATTTCAGGCAACGTGGGGTATTGTGGGACTGATGAATCCAAAATATATATGTGACTGCAACGAAATGTGCATTCTGCTTTTTTTTTTAAAGATAACATGTTATCCCAGTGTCATGGCCTGAATATGCAGAACTTTGTCTTATGGGGTTTTTATTTACTTTGAAGAAAGTTTACTACAGACATATTTCCGCTGTTTGTTGATAAAACCACCTCTTATGTGCCGTTATGCAGCACGAGACAAGCGCCACGTCCTGTGAGAGATGCTTTTTAAGATGTACATCGCTGTACCAGGGCTTAATACAGTTGGGTATATTAGCAATCATGGGAGATCTTTTGATCTTGTAAATTAGATTATAATATATTCCTTTGATTTAGCCTTTTTCAAAGTCTAATTAAAATTCGGTTAAATTGCAACTCAGCAAAGAGATGTCTTCTTTAACTCAATTCTGTCCTTTGCGTGATTCTATTTAGCACCGCTCTCCACAATGGCAGTGCAGCATCCGCGGCTGCTCTACATCACATTAACGCTGCACGTTTATTATCCCCAATAACAACACTGCATAACACACCACCAGGTCCATGCCCCGTTCGGCTCGACGGGTTCACTCCTGTGATTTCCTTCGTTCCAGAAAAGCCCCTCACAGAGAAAAGAGAGCGAGCGTCAGAGGCGCTAAATGTTTTGACTGCTCATAAAGTCCTCATGTGTTTCCGTCATGTTCCCACAGCCGACCCTCACAAACCACCCACCTCAGCGTGCATACTCTCCCTCTACAGAGGATGGCTTGGTGAACATGACATACTGCTTCTTAACATTTGAAAGGTGACAAATAAATGTCAGTGTTAAATTGTTACAATAATGTCAGACCAAATATGAGTGTGTTTGTGTTTTTTGTTTTTGAAGATGCATGGCTGCAACCAATGTGATACATACTGTATACTGTATGTATACGTTCTTTCCTATATACATAAATATATATATATATAGGAAAGAATATAGAAACATATATATTGAAAAATAGAAAATATATACTGTATATATATATATATATATATATATATATATATATATATATAGAAAAAAATATATAGAGAGAAAAAAGTCTAATGATATAAATAAATAAACAAACAAACAAACAAATAAATAAATAAATAAATAAATAAATAAATAATATATACTGTATATATACTCTGTATATATATATATATATACAGTATATACAGAGTATATTACAGAGTATATTGTACGGATAGAAAAAAATATGTACATAGAAAATATTTGGAAACAAAAAAATATGTGTATAGAAAATATATAGAAAGAAAATATATAGAAAGGAAATAATATTTATTTTATATTATATAGAAAAAATATATCTACAAGTTTCCTTCCATTCTTAAGTAGTAAGAGAGTTTGTATACACGTGGAGTGGAGACCTGACTGGGATCACAGCCGCAGAAAGAGGATTAGCTGCAGAATTATCACTGGCGCTCCAGGACCCTACTGCTGGGTTCCTGGTCTGGACCAGGTCCTGGACCTCCAGTCCAGGCCCAGTTCTAGTCCCAGGCCCAGCCTCGTCCCACCAGGCCTGGCATGGGGACGTGGGGGTGAAGTGAAAGGGGGAGGAGCTCTAAGCTGCCATGTGCTGAGTGGGCCAAACGGCGGCTTACCAGCAGAGGTCTCCGTCAAGGGCAGGACAGTTGAAAGGTCAGTGAGAGCCGTCTCGCTGCGCAAACAATCCCACAAGTCATTCATTTACCCTCCCATACTACAGCCGGGGCAACTGGGAGATCCGTGCAATTACCCCCAGTAATTCCCTTAAGATTGTTGACATGATTATAACGATAAGTGATGCATATGCCCCCCCCCCATGCGCCACTGATCATTCAACAATTACGTTGTAACATGCTTTTCTTTTCCCTCCGTCCCAATAAAAAGAGAGAAAAGGAAAAGTAGCGCTAACGCTGATTTAATTGTTCAAATGCAATATTTTTCAACCTTGAAAGTACAATTTAGAGTTTAAAGAGAAGGTAATTTAATTTAACCAAATGCATGTTTTCTGGAATTCCATTGCGGCTTTTCACCTTTTCACCCCCCGCCTGACCCGCGTCTTGGAAGTCATCGTCAGGAAACTTCAAGGACCTTGATAATTCTAAATTCTAACTGCGCTGCCTTAAAACCTGGATGACCATTTGATTCATTCATTCACTATTTTTGGCACAAGTGTCGAGCTTGAACAGAAAACATTTTGTGGGACTGGGGGGGGGGGGGGCGGGTAAAAATAGCAAACATTTTCATAGAACTCCATCCATTTAGCATTAAATGTGAACGTCGTTATAGTTTTATATCCGACTGATCTAAATAAAACAACTTAATCCACTTGTCGGCTGTCTGCTTGTGATCATTCCTTCCCTTTCACGTTACAGGGAACCCAAGTGAGTTTGTTGTCTTTGAACATTATCTGCTGAGCTCCAGATTCTGCGTCCAGACTCCAGGTCTCACAGGAGAACGCTGGAATCTCCAGATTAATGGGGGAGCGAGCGCCAGTGAGCGATGCGTGGCCGTGCCAAGAGGCCTTTATCACCAGGAGAAAGTCAAACAGAGGGGGGGGGGATACCGCTCGCAAGCGTGTCGCGGTCCGAACGGGACGGCGGGACTGAATCGGGCAAAAATGCAACGTCCGGAACCTCCAGCACTGAGACGTCCCATGGGAGATGACTGCCGCGCAGGACAAGACTCCACGGGAGGAGGGCGGCGTCTGACCTCACTCTCAATGTTCCTTTGTCGGTTATTTGGGAAAAAATAAAAATCCTCCTCATCTTTGAACTAATCACGAAAAAAATACATTCGTTTTGATGACTGTTCAAATATTTAACATTTGCCGGGATGTGAGACACCTGCAGCTGCCAGCGACTCGGCGTACCAGCGCGCCGAGCGGCGAGGCGGCGCGACGACAAGCCGCTCTTCCCTGAGCAGCTGTGGCTTAAACGCGGCTCAAAGGAATAATGGAATAAAACCAAAATGCTACAAAGACTTGTTCATTTCATTTCAAACACTCCAACCTCCACATAACCCCGGCACATTCGCGTTCTTCACAGTAGACACGCTGGGCTTGTTTCACTCACCGAAACGACCGACGACTCAGTATCTTCCCCACGGCGCCAGGAAACACTGAAAAGTCCTCGTCTTGTTGGTTTTTACTTCCGTCGGCGTCGCTCCTTTCCTCTCCCGCTCGAGGATCGCCGCCCGCTCTCCTTGAGGGAAATGCCCTGGAAGGAAGCACGGCGCACGTTTCAGTCTGATTCGGGGGCCAGGGTGTAAATGCCAGCGTTCTCCTTTCCCCGACACCCGGCGTTGATTGCAGCTCCCACTCGCCCACAATGCTCCGCATTTCTCCTCCCGCCCGGACGGAGGAGGCGCTGCAGCTGCCCGACTCCAACGCAGGTCAGCAGCCGCCGGCGACTTCCAGACTTGAAAGTTAACACAACCGCTAAACGACGCGCGGGCACAGGTTGGTAGAGCGCCGAACGCGACGAGGACATGATGTGAGTAAAGAAAATCTAATCTCAGGCTCATATTTAAACCCAAAAGTCTCAAGTGATTTGGCACGAGGGTATCGATGAAGCAGAATATGAATCCATACATCCAAAATCCAATCCAAAGTTCAGTGCCTTGAATTCATGGGAAAAGACTCTGGCAAGGCATTGAAATGCCTCTTTATTTTCAGAGAGAGTGACTCTTTCTGAGTAATGCGACGCATAAACTGCGCAAAGTGATATTAATTTCATCCCACCTCATCCACCTCGGGCATAAGAGGTCACGTGACGCGGCACATGAGCTCCGAGGCCCATTACCGGCCATGCAGGGCCCCGAGCGCTGCGGGAGCAAATGACTGCAGATTGGACGGCGTGCGGCCGCCGTGCTTGAGGAAGAACTCGCTGGCAGCCGACGAGCGCGGTGATATAAGTGTCGTCGGAGGAGCCGCACTCTGAATTCGACACCCAATAACAGATATATCTCCCATTATTCCCATTAAGAGGCACTAGAGACGAAGGCAAACACTGAGGTCAAATGCCTTCCATAACTTACAACAATGGCCACTCTACAGCGCTTTGGCCCTGCGAGGGGGATTTTGTGTCTTAAAAATCATAAGACAACAGTTTTGTGGCGGTAACATTTTAGAAAGCATGCGTGAGCGAGTGAGCTCTCCATCCACACTTCAGACAGTCAGGTTTTTAGCTGACCTTGATCACATAAGCAGAATAAAGGGTTATTTTCAAACACATTCTCGCTCTGTAGTCTCAAAGCACGATTTTTTAATGTACTGTACTGTATGTTGTGCCACAGCACCTTCTCAAGTGGGTGTCCTTAAATAAAGATATTAAATATATTACATAAAGAATTACGTTTTGTTAAGTCAATCAATCCTAAATGAGGCTCACTGACCTCTCCAAAACATATCAGATTATTTAATGGAGTGCAGAACAGTGAGTTCATTAACTATTTTACCTTGGTGTTTTTCTTTCCTCCACAATCTCCCTATGTGTTTTACTTAGACGTTATAATAGATTTAAAAAAAATCGTAAAGAACATGCACCAACTTTCAACACACAGTACACCTGCTGACCAGCACCATCTACATGTAGATTTCAACACAAATCACGCCACAAATAACCACTACCATTTGAGAATACACAAATCCAACCGGTGTACACACAACAAAATGAAGACGATGAAAACCCCGTTTAGTTGCGATTTAACAAAACACAGGTGGGGATGCTGTCCAAACATACGCACATCGACAATAAAAAAAAAAATCTGCGCCAATCCTCCTCAGCTCCTATTTGGAGATGGGAAGCGGCGCCTGAGATAGGTTGATCAATTATTAGTTTGCAAAAACAAATCAAAAAACAATAAACAAATAAACAGAAAATAATTGAACCCCTCAATATCAACAACAAAAAAACAGTTGTAGCCGATACACGACCAGTTTCCCACATCTCCAATCGACCCGAAAGAGCGCACTTCGCGATTAATCGTATAAAAGTTAATCGACGAGGACGGGTAGAATTAAACACAGTCGACATGATCTCGGGGCAAGAAAGCGTTTCATTTCTTAACTAAGTCGCGATGTTCAACGTGAAAAGGGACATTTTCGGAGGGTGATGCACATAATTTCCTACATGCGCTCCGGAGCGGCTCTGTCTGTACTGTACCGCACTGTACTCCACTGTTACTACCACTCTACTAGTACCAGCACATTGTTTCTATTCCCGATACTCACCTTCCCTCCCGGTCCAGTCGCTGGATATAGATGTGGATCTATATTCGGCGGCTCCGCTTCGATAAAGGTAATTTCAGTCACATGTACGCACCGCCTGCTATTTTAGGGAGCTGACAAACTCAGATGCGCCCCAGTCTGCCTCTTCTTGTCGGGGAGAGACTCCTCCTCTCAGCTGACGAATAGCCGACCAGAGCCAGCCAGGCAGGGGGAAGAAAAAAGAAAAAACATACAGCCCCTACATCTCTCCCTCCCTCTTTCCTTTTTACTCGGAATAAGTGAAACAACCAAGCGAAAAACACCCTGATTTGACCCGTCTTACACGGCGAGCGCTCTGCTGTGAACAATAACGAATGTCAGTACGTTTATCTGCGTTCATTTCTTCGTCCTCCTTTTTCTTTTCGGGGTTTTTCCATTCGATTCCGTTATTTGACGGTACTAATAATAAAAAAAAAAACAACAACAAAAAAACCGTTGTTTAAATCACCTTTGAACGACGACACAGTTACAACATTATTGACATTTAGGAATGTTGGAAGCGGGGGAAAAGGAAGCGAAATCAAAACAAGTTGGGGGGGGGGGGGGGGGCGCTCGTTTTGGAGTTTGAAAGAAAGCAAAAAACGAGCAAAACAAACTGGCGGGGAGAGCCGCGTTGGTTCGCCGGCGCCGCGGTCGGTAAATATTGGATTTCAAGGAGTTAATCGTGTTCACCGCGCCGTGACTTCCCGTTCGGACGACTCCGCTCGACCGACGTCATCCGTCTTTAAGACGACGGCGAGCGGAGGAATTTTCCCGGTGACCGGCACCGGCCCGCGGCCAATCACGGGCCGCAGCGTCTTTTCCGGCGGCCAATCGGCGGGCGGCGGGCGGGGCCTCGCGGCGTCGCATATGGCGGCGTCCCGCGGACGTGCGGGGTCCGGTGGGGGGGGGGGCGTGGGGTCGTCTCCGCCGCGACTTAAAGCAGCAGATCCGAGCGAGAGCTTCCCCGACGCGGCCGAGACGCGGAGGGACACGGTCGCATCCCGTGCGGTTGTCGGAGCACATCTGCGGGATTCCCGGTTCGTACGGTTCCACAGGGGGCAGTAAAAACAACAACAACAACAACAACAACAACAACAACAGGTTTTAACTCGTATGGTGACTGATAATAAATGTGATCACAAGCCAACGTTGGCTCGCGTCACTTGTTGGGCCGGTCCTCGGGGGGTTTGAAGACGTTGCGATCCTTGATCCAAATGACGGAAACAAAACGACGTCGTTCTCCCTCAGGGAACGTGACTTGGTTGAGTTGAACCCAGTCAACCCCGTAGGGGTTAAGGGTTCCCTAACTGGGGTCCGCGGCCCCCTCGGCCGAAGGGATCGCAAGGGGCGCGCAGGGGGGGGGGGCAAAAAACATTATTCTTTATCGATCTTTTCCCCGTTTATTATACTTGTTTGTATCTATCTTTTCAGGACATATATTAACTCACACTTAATCAAGAAATGCCTTTTACTTACGTTGTGAGATTTGCACTTTTTGTCGGCAATGTTTCAGATAAAAGGTTGTATTTGTGTATCTTATATCTTATATTTCATGATATCTTAGTTATCTTTTTGTGTTTGATTCCGAATAGTTGTAAAATAACTGTAAAAAACAAATTTTAATATTTATAACGTAAAAGGCTCAATGTCGTCCTGATTATTACTTTGTATTTTAAAATTGAACAACAAATTTGTTCTTATTTTATTTTATTGTGTGTTTTTACTGGGGCGATGCACAATTTTCCAACGACATAATTCCATTGTTAATTATCCTGACAATATCCTTTTTTTTCTCCTATTTAGGTAGTGTATGATAAACACGCATCACACTCTTAACTTATTTTACTCATAGAGTACATATCTATAATAATAATTATGCAAATGAAAGACAACCATTTCTTGACAATTGATGGACATATCTGTGACCGTGAAGAGATAAAGTGCTAACCCCGCACGCGAACAGTGCTCCACATAGGCGACACTTATTAAATATGGATTTCAATCACCACGCAGATCTTTGTTATGTTCAGCGGGCTTGTGGTTTCTTAACTTTTGTAAGTTTGACACTTTTCTCCGTCTTTATTCCACCTTCATTAAATCTGACACATTGCGAGCTTTTCTATACATTATTTTTAAATTAAAAATCTGTCAAATAAGCATGCTGCATGTGGTTCTGTTAAATAACTTCTCACGCTTTACAGCTTAAGGCATCGCTGGCTTTTTTTCACGTTGTTTTTACGGTTGTAACTTTTTATGAGGATTTCCATGCCGAGCTGGAGGAAATTTCAAAGGTTCTGTGACTAGTCAAGCAAAATGTCTTCCAAACAAAAAAGTCAACAAAAAAGCACATTCGTTCTGTTGTCAATATAGCAACATTTTCTTTCGCACAAGAATATAACAACGAATACCACAGTGACATTTTACAGTGCAGCAGCTTTACAGTAAAACCCATTTTTTTGCTCGGAACATTTGCTTATTGAAAAGCCTTTGTTAGTCCAGACATAGTCAGTAAAAATAGCAATAAACATTTTTGGACGGTGGAGTTTTCTGTCTGGTGTATGAGCTGTTTATTGGTTTGTATAAGCTCGTAATGATGTCATCTGACAAAGGGAGTTTGGCTTTTTAATTGCCTTCATCACATCCCAAACAGCGCTTTGTGTTGACATGCAGGGGACAGCGTCCATGCTTGGTGCAAAAAAAAAAAAGATCATCAGCATCCTTTTTTTGTTGTTGTTGCACCGAGCATGGACACTGATTTGATGTTAATTCCGCAAAAGATGAGACCGCAATGGATGTATTTCTTCATATGTTTCAAATAATAACACAGTAAATCAAATTGACTGAGCTGAATAAGTTGCAAAGCTTTGAGCCAACATTAGTACATTAGCTTTCTGACAGTAATGCCAATGTGCAGGACAATATGGCATAGACAGATAGAAAGACAGATAGATACATACATACATACATACATAAGAGGAAAATTGCAATGTCCGAGCAAAAAAGGGAAATATACAATAAAAGTCCCACTTAATGTCAGCCTTTTCTACAGGAATACACATAAACAGGTATAACTTTCGATTCATCTTCACAGTTTTACGGGGTGCTGGAAGTGGAGACCTTCCATCCCCGCTGCGACTCACCTGTTTGCCGTGGCCGTTGCACGGATGGCGTCATAGAACCTGCTGTGAGAAAGTCCCCGGATTTTTTTTTTTTCTCTTTTTGTTTTTTTGTTTTTATCTATTATTCTTCTTCACCCTCCTTCACCATCCTTTGTTCCCCGGCCTGCCCTTTGCTTCACCTCAAAGCCAGACCAGCTGGCCTTGGATGGGTTCCCCTTGAAGCCCCCCGAGAGGCCTGACTTCACACCCCACTCGTCCCCGCTCTCCCCTGCTCTCTGCTGGGGGAGGTCCGGGGGGCTCGGGCCGGCCACGCGTTATGTGACAGGGCTGGGCTCACCCAGACACAGCTGTCACTCAGATCTGGAGAAGGTGTGAAGATTTGTTTTTTTTTTTCCTGTTTCTTTTCTTTGTTATTCAATGGTACGAGTAACCCCAAAAAGATCATTTTCAAAAATGTATTTGGTAAAAATTCCATAATGCACCTTAACATTGAACGAGGGTCGATGACAAATGTCTTTACATTTTACTCTGCTACATTTCTAACACACACATTGCTTTAGTTTTGTTTTTTCACTGATACCATCAAGCCCAAAAAGTGAATTAATCACGATTTTATCAGTGATTTATCACTAAATCTAAGTGAGCGTACAGGTGGACTATTTTATTCTAATGGGGATGATTCACTATTCTCTTTGTACTTTAAAGTTGTTTGAGGGTCAGTGAATAATATGCAGCACATAATGTACACACATATGCATTTCCTTGTTTCACTGAGAAAGGCAGTGCTGGAAAACCAACTAAGTACAAGTGCTTTTCTGTATCTGTACTTTCTTTCTACTTAAAGTCCATTACATTTCAAAGAAAATATCAATACTTTTATCTCCGCTATATTTTCCACTCCACTATACAGTGCTATTACAGTCATGTTACTTTAGTTTTTTTATTTGTAGAATTTTACTTTTATGTTCTTATACACTTTTATTTAAGCAGAAATGTCAATGTGGTACTTTCATTTTGTGTCAGGGTTTTTGTACTTTTGCGTCACTTAAAAGTTCTGAGTACTTCTTCCACCGCTGGAAAAACAAGAGCTAATTGAACTCTGAAGATTGAACAATTTTGAAAAAATAAAAAGCCAATAAAACAAACACAAATGATCATTTATGGCCCAGTAAACAACATTTTCCATAATAGTTGGAGGGAGGCACGAGATAACAAGTTGTTCCAGCAGGACTTTGGTGCGAGACAGCTGGCATTTCCAACATTAAACCAGACCATAAATAGACCCCGGCGCTCGTTCTCACCAATTAAAAGGGACCAAAAGAAAACTCCTCGTGCAGTCAGCTTTATTAGAGTCCATGAGTCACATTGGATGTAGCGGATGATACCAAAGGGGGGGGGGGGAAATTGATCTTTATTTTGTAAATGAGGACGGCGTAAAAAAAGATCCCAAATATCACATAAGGTGTCAGACCTCTATGTTACGACGGCAGAGAGCTCCAAAAAAAAAAAAAAAAAATCATTTCATTATCTGAGGCTCACAAATAAGCCTCTCTAGAAGCCCTCAACACCCGTCTGCGTTTCCTGGCCCTCGCTGGCTGCACATCCATTCAATGACGCCATGCTTTTTGTCATCAACGGACAAAAGGCGCCGAAAAACTGGAATTACACTATTATATGTTGTTTTTCACAAGAATGGTGGTGATTTTTTTTTATAATTATTTAGCGATATTCCACTGCATTGGCTTTCGAGGGAAAATTATACAGACGTACAATATAATACAAACATAATATTGTTTCTCTTTTTTTAGGTCGAAATTGGTCAGAAGCGATGTGATTTTTTTGCAATATTATTTTTCATTTCATATTTTCTTTTTAACAGAACAAAAAAGTTAGCGTGCAAAGTGTCTCCGAGCAGACTGCAGCTACAGTATGTGTCAGATAGTCAAGTTGGGGATCTAAAAATACTTTCTGTCTCACAGTCTGGATCTCTTCTCCTATTACCCACTGTAATTAAAACTAACCGCGGCCTGCCAGCTTCGAGTATTATAGAATAGCAGGCCACTGTTAATGTGGAGGTGTGGCCATTTCATACGAAGACCTATAATATCTGTCTCCTAAGGACAGGAGAGCAGGCACAACACAAATCTGTAGTATTTGATAAGGTGTGAATCAACAGTCAGGCTTAGTGGTCACATGTCTTTGGCTTTAATAACAATGGCTTGTCTTCGCAGGGCAGTGTTAACTGCGTACAATTGTTTATTTGGAGTCCGCCAGGATCCTGAATGTTTCTCGCGATGGCAAAGATGACGTTGGAAATCCACATTTCCTTTCCTCCATTCATCAAGTTTGGACTCGTCCTCGGTCCTATGAGAGTGCGTCAAAAAAGTTTGTTGTTCAGTGTGCTCGCAGCGCTGCGCGCTGACTACGGTTGCACATCTTATCATTTCAGCCAAATTTTACAGCGCTACTCCGTCCACACCTTTTGAGCCACATATATGCGAAGTACATGAAAACAACCGGCCCGATCCCAACAATACGGTACACCACTGTAACCTTTTGCAAGGTTTTGGACAGCGGCTTACAAAATATTCAACTTTTTGAAATCTTGACCTTTCCTATGGGGAAAAAACAGTGAAGTTAAGAATCATCTTGGAAGCATATGCAAACATATTATGGTTATTACCCACATATCTCCGCACATCGATACACACACACACACACACACACACACATACACACACATACACACACACACACACACACACACACAGGGTCGGCCTCCTTTCACAATATCTATAATATATGTCTCATTATTATTATTATTATTATTATTATTATTATTATTCCTATTATTCCTATTATTATTATTATTTATAATGAGCTTTTCCATTTTATATACAGGCAACCCGTGTGACCAACTACTTCTGCATCAGTAATTTAACTTCTGATATTTCTTCCAAAGTTTTGAATGTTGTGTTTTCCTTGTTTTAAGTAGCACAGTGCACCTTTGAAACACGGTGCGAGGTGTGTGTTGCATCTTGGGGGAGAGTGTGATGGCATACAAAGGTCTCAGTGATGAGCTGATGAAGTCTCCTGAGGGTTCTCAGCCTCCTGGGAGACGGTTCCTGAATGTTTTTAACTCAGTTCATTACAATGAGCCGAGCACTCGTCACCTCTGCAAGGTGCGGAGGAGCTCACTCTTATTGTATAGCCTTGTTTGTTTTGGATCAAAGCTGCGCTCCTACAGATGTTCATATAAGCAGACAATAAGACGCGCTCTCTAATTATCATCACCGATATTCACACAACGAAGAGCGTCATTTATTTAAAAAAAAAAAAAAAAAAGAAGTATTCTCATCTGCGGGGAGCTCATTAAAAATTGAACAAGGTCAGAAAGGAAACTGCCATTTCTTTTGCCATTCGTCATCTTGTCACTAATTTCAAGTATTATTTAATTCATCACATAAATGACTGTCAAATAATTATAATAATAATAATAATAATAATAAAAATAATGATAAAAGAAATACGCCACTATATTATTGCCTCATTTCAGGAAACTGTAAACTGTTTATGCCACCATTTAGAATTCCACCGTTTAGCCAACTTGGACATTATTTGAAGCATCATGATGAGTTTGTTGGGTTGGATTGTTTGTTTTCTATGTGTAACTAATGTATTCAGTTTCTGACTCCTCCAAATGACTGGATAATTGAGCATCAGACAAGAAACAAAATCCGGTTTTTGGTTGCTATTGTTGGCTCTTCATTTCTGTGCATCAGTGTCTATGTGATGTGTGATGTGTGTGTGTGTGTGTGTGTGTGTGTGTGTGTGTGTGTGTGTGTGTGCATGCGTGCATGCGTGTGTGAGTGTGTGTTCCTGCCACCGCCTTAGCTAGACAGCAGGTGCCATCACTTCACATTCCCACCATTTTCGGCGTGCAGACGTGTCGAGGAGGGGCAGGATCAAGGGAGTCTGTCAAAGAGAATGTGTGGGTGAGGCCATTCAAATTTCCGCCTTTCAACAAAATTATTCCTGGCGTTTTAGCCATGACTCCACATCAAGCCAGCCCTCCGCGTAATACATTCTGTCAGATTTTATAGCGAGAAAGCTATAGATATCAGAGCGTACCTGCGGGCGGTGTTTAACACACAAAAACAACATGATGTTCCGTGCTCCAAACAGTTTTATTTTCTCAAAATGCCACGGCTGTTTACATCTGCAAAGACGCCACCTGTGGATACGCACATTTCAGATCTTCTGCACAAATCTTCAGAATATCTCAAATCTTCAGAATAATATATATATATATATATATATATATATATATATATAAAAATTTAAATCTTGTATAAGTTGTTATCCATCCTGCTGTTAAGGTATATACCGTTGTTTTGTCCGCTGCGGCCTTTCGTTTGTGAGGAAACACAAGGCACAATACTGGACGCCTAATTCCATCATCATTTTTGGATTTACATTATATGATCATTTTATGCAATTGTGAGCAGCAGCTGCCCAATTCCTCCTTGGCAACGCGGCTCGCACCAAGCACGGAACGGGCGATCCAACTCTAATCCACATGAGATGATTTGGTACGCCTGTTTTACAAATGTGCTCGAGTAAAATCCCTAAATCTTTTTGGCAACTGCGGCTGAGGAAACTGGTTTGAGGAAAAAAGCCAGGCTTTGTCTTCTACCAATTCTGCTGATACACACACACGCACACACACACACACACACACGCACACACACACACACACACACACACACGTACGTTGGCATCACCAAGCCTCCCTTTGCCACTTTTTTTGTCTCAGACTTTGTCTTTCTGCCGTTCTCTCTCGAAGGTAAATGGAGGCTTGACACAGGAGGACACGTGCAAGTTTCCCACAGCAGGTAATACATTTGCGTGTCGGGTCTGGGCGTCACAGATTAAACATGCTTTGTTTGGGATGATTTATGAGCGCGGTGTCACGCTGAGTGCACGTGGCTGGAGGGCTGAGGGTGGGGCGGGTGGGGCGGCGGGGTTTGGGGGACTGTCAAATTTGTCGTACAGGAAGACTGATCTGCGGCCGCTCGGAGGGCGCCCATCGCGGCGCACACCTCCGTCATTAATCACACGCAGCCTGGGAGCGTACGGCGCTTTGTCTTTCCCCTTCGTCTGAGAGCGGCGCTGTCATGAAACTGAGGGAAGCTTCACTTCCAACAAGCCCTCGGTGGAGCAATCTCGCTGTGGCCTCTGCACGGTGTACGTGAATTCCCACTGAGGAAGACGCAAGGAAGCTGCGTGGAAAACACTCAACAATTTGTCATGTTCTAAGAGACAGAAAAATATACCTCGGTTTTACACAGGGTACATTCTTATTTTGGGTCTTTATAGCCGCTGCACGCATGACAACAGCATCTGAACCTCTCTCGCGTTCTTGCTTCTTTGGATGACCCCGTTGATACGGAAGATTAAGATAATTCACTTTCCTCAGGAAGAAAAAGCTGACTCAGCATGTAGCACGCTGCCAAAAAGCATGTTAAAATATGAACCCGCTGAAATTGACCACTCCTGATGTCACTTTTAGACAAAATGTACACTGTTAAGATGCAAGTGATTATTGCATTTGCTGTAATGTCTTTGATGGTCTTTAAACATAAGTTGATCTTCAAAGAGAAAATGACTGTCGCAGACTAAATGCATACTTGCAAAATTAGATTTGATTCTTTTCATGATCATCTGGAATTATCCTTCAAAGCCTTTAAACATGCCAATCATTTAATATGTAAGTCCACATTGGTTTCCTCCAAAATACTTTATTTATGTTTTGTGACATAGTGAAGATAAACTGATGTGTTTCCAGTGGTGTCGAGGTAAAAATACTTTGTTACTGTACTTAAGTATTTTTTCGGGGGAGTATCTGCGCTTTACTTGAGTTATCGTATTTCTGTCAACTTTTTCTTTTACTTCACTACATTTAGCCCCAAAAAGTTTACTTTTACTCCAATACATTTCCCCTGAACACCTACATAAACATAAAATAACATACAAAATAAAATCGGAGGAAAAGTGTGTAAACAAACACTGTCAAGCATCTTCAGGGTTGCCAGGTCCACGGTTTTCCCGCAGAATTGGGCTACTTTTTAAGTGTTGAAGCAGGGGTTTTTTTTTGTTGATTTTTTTTTTGCCTGCCCATTTTAAATTTAGTTTTTGCAGCATTGCTTATAAACAACCACAGCCATGTTCCTGTTGGAGAGTGATGACCACAGCAACATCGTGATGGAAGCAGCAACGGCCTCCTCCAGCAGTGATGCTGCCTCACCTAGCACAACTGATTGGGGACGAACACCCATGGCCATATTTACAAGAAATATGTTCTTAAATCATCGTGAAAGACGCATCTTACATAATGAAGTGCATCTTATGCGTTCCGAAAAATACGCAAATATTGGCATTTAAAAAATCACTATCCAACCACAAGAAAGACATTGAAGTAAGCTAAGCTATCTCTAAAGTTGTTGTTATCTTGCTATCCATCCAAATAGCATGCAAAGTGCAAATCCATATTCATTGGAGTTGTCATGAATCCTCCCTGATCTCCCAGTATTTATTTTTGCTTTCATATTTTTCTTTCATTCCCTCCTTAGTCACTGCATTTATAATACCAGTCCACTTCTCTTTGTTCCCTGCCAGATTGTGTTTTGCATTACACTGAGCTTTCCCGCACTACTACCTGTTTCCTGTATCTTCTGTCCGAACCTCTGCCTGAGCCCCTGGTATATGATTCGCTGGCTGTTTCCCTGGACTCTGATTCTCTGCCTGTTCCCTGCCTGATAAGTTTGCCTTCTCTGACGGATCTGGTTTTGACCCCTGCCTGTTTTTTTGGAATAAACCTTGTGGACTTTGACTTCTTACCTGATTGTTTTTATGTCGTGCTTATGAGTTCACATCCATAACAGTACAATCTGCCCAGAAATTAACCCAGCCGACCCAGACTCTCAGACGAGAGATGGCGGCACAGGCTTATGCTGTACACCAACACAAGCAACAATTCACCGTCATTGCGGGGGCTCTCCAGGAATCCTCTGCACGCCATGAGGAACATTTGGATGCTCACTGCAGCCGAATCCAGCGGCTCACTCTGGTCAGTCAAACAAACGGCTGCTGCATCATCTACCAGTTCTCCTGCTCGTTCCGTTTCCAGTCCAGAACCTCACCTCTCTGCTCTCGAACGCTTCTCTGGAGCTCCAGGTACCTGCCGGTCCTTCCTCACTCTCTGCTCGTTTACTTTTGAACTGCAACCCCTCACGTATCCCACCGAGAGGTCACAAGTGCCTTTCGTTGTCACCCAGCTCATGGGACGGGCCTTGGGACCGGAGTTCTGCCAAGTGGGAGAAGCAGTCGGATCTCTGCTCTTCAGTGAAAGCCTGCTCTGACAGAGAGGGTTTTGTACCACGTCACACCTGTCATGAGGCTGCACGTGGACTTTTTAACCTGGTCCAGGGGGGCCGGTAATTTATTGACTTGAGTCCTCAACTCTATCAAGTTTCGGACACTCGCAGGAGAGAGCAATTGGAATTCCTCATCGCTGGTATGGTACGCATGGGGATGGTAGCTCAGGCGGTAGAGCTGGTGGTCTAGTAATCTAAAGGTTGCTGGTTCGATCCCAGGCTCCTCCTGCTAGCATGCTGTAGTGTCCTTGAGCAAGACACTTAGCCCCTAATTGCTCCTGATGGCTGCGTCCATCGGCGTTTGAACAATTGTAAGTCGCTTTGGATAAAAGCGTCTGCTAAATGTAAAAAAATGTAATGTAATGTAATGTAATGGTAGACACCTTTTACCACAGGCCTTCTGGTGTCACCAAGGATGAGCTGGCGGCTCGGGAACCCGCCGGCAGATCTGAACACCCTTATCGTCACAGCCATCCACATGACAGACTTCTCCTGGAGCGAAGGCATGAGAGGACGCTGACCAGTCATTCCCCGTCATCCGTGGTCCCACGTCTCTCTAGATTTCGTAACTGGGCTCCCCGCATTGGAAGGTAAAGGGTAGATAGGTTCTCCAATGTTGCTCACTTTATTCCACTGCCTAAATTTCCCGCAGCCAGAGAGACAGTCAAGTTCATGCTAAATCAAGTGATTGGAGTGCACAGCCTCCCTAGAGACATTGTATCTGATAGGGGGCCTCAATTATTTCTGGACTTAGTTTTGCACTCTGCTGAGGGCCACAGTCAGCCTCTCTTTGGGTTTACATCCCCAGTTCAATGGCAATGGCAAGACAGAGAGGATAAACCAGGAGATGGACACTGTCCTGTGCTGCATGGTTTCACAGAATACTACTTCATGGTCCAGACAACTGTTATGGGTAGAATATCCCCATAACAACTTGTCCAGCTCTGCTACCGACCTCTCTCCATTCCAGTGTTCCTGGGGCTATCAGCCTCTTTTGTTTCCCCAACAGGAACGTGAGGTCAGCGTCCCATCTGTTCAAGCTTTCAACCAGTGGTGCCAACGTACCTGGCGGCTAGCCCGTGCCACCCGACTACGCACCTCTGACCGCTATCAGATCTGCCAACCATCGCCGGACCCCGGCTGCTGCCTACATTCCGGGACAGAAGGTCCGGCTCTCTACACGGGACTTACCCCTCCGGGTTGAGTCCAGAAAGCTGGCCCCACACTGGGCCATCCCCATGGCCAAGATCATCAACCCAGGTGCTCTTCGCTTGCGTCTTCCCTGCTCTCTCCGCATCTTTCCCACCTTCCACATCTCTCAACTCAATCCACTTAAGGAGTGCTTTTTTTCTTATTGTTTTAGAGAAAGCATTTAAACCAGCTTAAGAAATATACAAGGCTGACATCAACAAAGAGAAAACGATCTCCCGAAACTCCGTCCATCAGTAAGCAGACCAAATTGGTGAGCACCAAGACCATGTCTCAAAAGTCCATCGACAAAACTGTGGTGAAATATCTGGCTCAAGCGCTCGAGCCATTCTCTGTGGTCTGTAGCCTGACACAAAAATAATATCAAGGCCCAGACTGCGTTCAAAGACTGATGACTACTGCAAGGAAATTAAGAAAGTGGTGACGGAGGCCATTAGAATAGATGACCATATCGCCACCACCACCTGCTGGTCAGTCGGAAGACCGAGCTTCATTGGCGTAACAGCCCATTGGATAGACCCTGACAGTCTCAACAGATGTTCAGTAGCCAGCCAGCAAACAATTGAGAGGCTCACACACATTTGATGTGGTAGCAGGTGCCTTAAATGACCTCCGTTCTGACTTTGATATCGAACAACAACACACAAAAATTCTTTAAAAGCTTTTAAAGTTTTTGATGAAGATGAAAACAACAATGCTGTCGGTGGTGGTGGTGGTGGTGATGCAGCTCAACCGGGAGAGGAAGGGACCAAAGAGGATCAAGAGCGGCGTAAAGAAGTTGAGTTTGTAAATGTGTCAGCACTTCTGAATGAAGATGATGGTTTAGAGCACCAGCTACCAAAGCACCAGCGCTCTGCTTGCCATCTCCTCATCTAATATCTACGGTACATGTAGACCACCAAGAAAGCAACATCCAATGAGGCCGACAAAAAAGTTCACCGTTTAGCAAGTGTAATGCACTTTGGAACAAATGTGGAAAATCCACAGTTTCAGCTGAAACTGTTGAAGGTACTTGCTCCCTCCAGCTGCTGCGCCCAAATGCTACAAGGTGGAACTCCCTTTTCCTGGAGGTGGAAAGACTACTCAGAATCATCAAAGACAAGGGAGACCATCAGAGGCCATCAGAGCTATCAGCACAGGCTAAAAGGCTCAGATGTAAGTAACGATTATGTAGGTTTTGTTATTCATCATAATTCCTTGGCGACTAGTAATTGTCACATTGTTTACTTAGTACGCTCTCATTAACCCATTTGGTCAATTAGTCATACAGCCCTTGATAACTTGAATCAAATGAAGAGGTTATATAAGGTTATAAAACACAGTATATTTCCTTTCATTACAGGTTCAATCCAGCTGAACTTGCATTCCTCGCAGAGTATGCCACTACCATGAGTCCAGTCGCACAGGCAATCAACATCTTGCAGGCAGAAACCAATGTCCAGATGGGATGGCTACTTCCAACGACCAACCTGCTGACCTCCAAACTTGACAGAAACAAGTTGCCATTGAAGTTCTGTAAGCCTCTGGTGAATGCTCTACAGCTGGGAATAAAGAATCGTTTTTGCCATATGTCAGTAGACCCCGAGTGGATCACAGCTGCAATTCTTCTTGTGAAATTTCAAACAACGTAGACAAAGGATGATGCCACAATCAAAATGGGAAAGAAAATGTGGAGTTCATGGGAAATGGATTATATTGGCGTACATTGTGCACTTTGCAGTTTCGAGTACCGCACATTTAAACCAAAATTCTCATCAACATGGCCAAAACGAAGTAGCAAAACAGCCCCTGTCTCAAAGAAATGGTGTGTTATCCCTTTATATCCTCACATTGGAGTTATGATATGTTGGTAGAGTTCTACTGATACCATCATTTGTATTTTCATGCTCCATGCATTTCAGCAATCGAATACATGAAAATGCGCCTGGAAGAACCCTACCTGCAGCGTGGTGATGCCACCAGGTCCAGCTCATCGGAGGGAGAGGACCTATTCCAGAGAGCTCCAAACCACTGGACTGATACTTGACCGGTTCATCAGATCGCATGGACATGCAGAGATCCTTCCCAGCTGTCTGCAAGCTATCCGTGACGCTGAACACACCTCCACCTGCCTCAGAGGCCTGTGAAAGACTGCTCCGCATCGCAGGACTTGTCTGCGCCCAAGAAGAGCGAGGCTGGATTCTTGCAACTTTGAAAACCAACTCCTTCTGAAGATAAACCACAAATTATTCAACATGAATTAATGTCAGTGAAATTAATGTCAACCTTGTTGCAAAGCTTAATCACTGATTTCTAGTACATTTCCTTCAGTTGTGGTGATGTCTTGTTCATGTGTTTTGTCCAATTCACTATTTTAGCTTTTTTTTTTAATGTGTGAGCGTGTCCTCGAAAAGCTCAATAATGAAATATACTAATGAATATGGATCCTTGTTACCAAGCAACTTATTATTGAGAAAAACACAGATTTATTTATTATACAGTTCCTTCAGTTGTGATTGTGTCCATGTTCCGAACAACCAGAATAAAATCTGATAAAAAAGAAACCAAGCTCAAAGCAAAAGAACATTTTTTCCCCACAGCATCTACTTTTCCATTAACTTTAGATACTTAAGTAAATTTAATACCACATAATTACTTTTGCTTCTTAAGTACATTTTATATCATCTTTTATTCAAGTAGTATTCAAATGAGGGACATTTACTTTTACGAGAGTAGTTTTATCTTTACTTATACTCAAGTGTGGCGCTCCAGTACTTTTCTGACCACAGTGCGTTCCCACCTACAGAGACAAAAAGGCGTTTTCCCTGGTCACCTAGCAACCAATAAAAGAGTCTTTTGAAAGTTGAAAAATTATGAACAAAGTAAACATTTGGAGGAGATGGCTGAATATTAATGGACCTAATGTTGTTCGTGCAGTCATGGAAAATGAAAATGGGGAACAATGCAGAGCTGGAAGATTCAATGACAGGATAAAAGAGAGGAAAAAACCTATAAACTATAAAAGCAAAGAAAAAAAATGATGTTCACAAATAAAATAATGTTCAATGAAAGCGAGATTAAAAAGGTGTGTTTTAAATGTTTTCCATGTGAATGTAAATACCTACTGAGCCCCCCTCTGGTGAACAGGGGCAGAACCGTCCACAGCCAAGGGTCAAAAACATTACAAGCATTTATTCTAAAGGTGTGAAATGATCATGTAGCTACGACGTAAAAGACAGGCATAGCTAAAAATAAATAAGAAAATGTGTCTGGAACCCACACGCTTCTTCATGCCCACTCTGCTGAGATCGTCCCTGCCTCCCGGTCCAGTTTCACATCAAAATGTTGAATTGTGTCCCTTCCCTAGAAAACGATGCCAGGCGCCCTGGTCATCCCATAAACAGTTAATTATTGAGCGTAACCCTGGTCGGTCAGGAAGGGAAATAACGATCTGTCAAAATGGAGCTTTGCCTCACAAAGACGTGCTTTCAGTGCGGAGGGCTAGATATGTGAAGTATATAATTGCAAGCACTGTTTAACATTTATTACATTCGGTACACCATTGCGGTTTGTTTATCGTAACATCCCGGGCAAACAGCCTCAATGTGTGCACGGGCAAATATTTGTCGCCGTATATCAAATTCAGCAGCCAAATTAAGGGTATCACAGAAGCCAAACGGGGTCGCGGGTGAAATAACAACGTTGTTAGGCCGTCCGCTGTTCCGCACACAGATCGGCCAATCACAGGAGTGTTTGCACATAAAGCCATGCTGCCTCCAGGCTCCTATATCACACTGGGCCTTATTAAGAGCTTTAACAAAATCTGGCTTTGACTAAACCCCCACCGCCAACCCCGCGCGGCCAGCGGCCTGGGGCGCGGCCGCCGGAGAGCAGCCGGGACAAAATACCAAGAGAGAGAAAGAAGGAAGAAGTTATGGATTAACTCAATATAGAATGGCTGCAAAATATCCTCCCTGTTCTCTCTCTCTCTCCCTCCGTCTCTCTCGCTCTTTTTATTGTCGCTCCATCTCTCAGCTCCTCCCCTCTCACTCCCGGGTGGTAGAGGTGCAGATAGAGCAGAACCAAACCCGCAACCCCAGCTCTACACCATGCCATGGCTCCACGTGACCCAATTTTGTGATTCCGTGTATTATGCAGACAGTTTGCATCTTCAGCACGAGAGCTTTCCACTGCGTTGATATAATTCCAACGGAGAAAACGGTGCATGGCCAACTCTATGTCATTAACCTGAGCAGAACAGGGCAGAGTTCTATTCCTTCTGCTAATGTGAAGTTCAAAGGTAACGCTTAGTGGCACGAACAGTAAAACCACGGAGCCATAAAACCGCCCCCGCTGCACGCCGACCCCTTTGAAATAAAATTCATTGCAAACGCTCAAAAGTTATTCCATATTCTGGGAGTAGCCGCTACTAATCCCGCAGTCACCGAAATAGGCGAGTCAATTTTATTACAGCACGCCGGGAATTCCCCCCCCATTGCCCGTGATCTTGATCTCCGGCCCTCCCATTGTATGCGCGAGGAGAGGGACCCGGGGCCCGGCGCTGGCAGCCGGGGCTGACGGATCGGCGCTCCGTGCCCTCTGCAGCTCCATTGTTGTCGCTCCGCCACAGGGCACACCTCGCCATTGTGTCTGGATAGACCTGCAACCTGACACCATGGCAGCGGGCGCCTGCCGCCGTCCCCACGGAGCTGTGATGCAGCGCGCGTGCACTGTGTTCTGTGTGTGTGTGTGTGTGTGTGTGTGTGTGTGTGTGTGTGTGTGTGTGTGTGTGTGTGTGTGTGTGGTGTGTGTGTGTGTGTGTGTGTGTGTGTGTGTGTGTGTGTGTGTGTGTGTGTGTGTGTGTGTGTGTGTGTGTGTGTGTGTGTGTGCGTGCGTGTAGGTGCTGTGTGACAAAACTAAATTTTCTCGGCCAGAGCAGACGAGATGTCGTGGTGAATGCAGTGGTGTAATGAGCCGTGGTAGAAGACATACTCAGCCCTTCCAATACTGTGCAAGTACTAGTTCCGGCCGTCAGTTGTCAGACAGTTGTGTAAAGCCGGCTTCAGACTCAGACAAGTGAACGCCCGTCTGCCTGTCCGCCTGTCTGCCTGTCTGCCTGTTTGCCTGTCTGCGATCATGGAGTCCCAAACGAGTAGAGCAAACAAACAAACAAACAAACAAACAAACAAACAAAGGAGCGAACAAAGGAAGGAATGAACAAATGACCCCACGACTCTTTGGCCTCGGCGACTCCCAACTCACTTAAAAGATTTGTTCAATGTGAACGAATCGTTTGCGAGTCTCGCGCTGCCAGCATGTCGGCCTCCTGGCGCCTCAAACGCGGTGGTGGAAGTAGTAGTCACACGATCTACTTAAATAAAAGTAGCGATGCCCTGGCACAAAATGAATGCGCCACAGTGACATTAATACCTTAGTAAATGTGTACAAGCACTTCTCAAGCTCTTAAATGTACTTAAAGTATTACAAGTAAAACTACTTGTCATATCCTGTGCCCTGATATAACCGGGACTAAATGGCTTCAAGTGAGTGCTACGGTGGCTTCCTTCTGCAGAACGCTCCTGCAATGAAAACGGAGTATATTGAGGATACTTGAAAAATACACTTAAGTACAGAAGCACCCATACTTTGTTGCTTTCTGAGGCTGCTAATGAGGAGGTATTAGTCAAGCGGCTGGACCTAATCACTGATGTCCTTTCGCCACCGCACACGTAGTAAAAGTACACACAGGGCGAAGCTGGAGTCGAGCCCTGGCTCTCCAGGCCCACGTCCGATCCGCCGCCTCACTCTCACATCCCCTGTCTGCACCCAAACGAACAAAAGCCACTGAAGGTGGAAGCGGAGCCGCTCGCTCTCATTTTGAGAAAAGAAGAGAGAGAGAGAGAAAAAAAAAAAAAGAACCAACACCCACAAACCTGATGTATCTCTACCGAGACCCGCCGACCCATTTAGAGAGAAAAACTACACCCTCTAAATCTCCTCATCTAACACCCGACGGAGGGCGCGGGGGGGGGGGACTAACATTCCCTGTTCACCTCCGCAGAGGAATGAACAAACTTAACCCGGAGAAAGCAGCGAGCGCAGACACAACACCACGTGCACATCAAAGCCAGCGGCAGCCGCGGCGAGGAGGAGCGCTGTTGTGTTTTTCGGAGGAGGAATAGTGTTCTTTTTATGTAACACACAGATGATTAAAGAGTTCAACACAGCAAGCAGACTAATGACTCCACTGGGGGGAGGGGGCGGGCGCGGCCTCTGGGGCCTCCACGCTGCAAAACATACAAATTTATTCATCAAAAATCAACCGCCGAGCACGGGCAGGAGCATCAGCACACACAGGTGGGAGAGAGAGAGAGAGAGAGAGAGAGCCAGCCAGCGAGTGCGGGAGTGAATAAGTGAGTGAGTGAGTGAGTAATGAGTGAGTGAGCGAGTGAGTGAGTGAGTGAATGAGTGAGCGAGTGAGTGCGTGAGTGAATAAGTGAGTGAGTGAGTAATGAGTGAGTGAGTAATAAGTAAGTGAGCGAGCGAGTGAGTGAGTGAGCGAGCGAATAAGTGAGTGAGTGAGTGAGTGAATAAGTGAGTGAATAAGTGAGTGAGCGAGCGAGTGAGTGAGTGAGTGAGCAAGCGAGTGAGTGAATAAGTGAGTGAATAAGTGAGTAATGAGTGAGTGAGCGAGCGAGTGAGTGAGCGAGTGAATAAGTGAGTGAAGAAGTGAGTGTGTGAGTGAGTAATGAGTGAGCGAGCGAGTGAGCAAGCGAGTGAGCAAGCAAGCGAGTGAGTGAGTGAGCGAGTGAGTGCGTGAGTGAATAAGTGAGTGAGTGAGTGATTAATGAGTGAGTTAGTGAGTGAGCGAGCAAGCGAGTAAGTGAGTGAGTGAGCGAGCGAGTGAGCAAGCGAGTGAGCAAGCAAGCGAGTGAGCGAGTGAGTGAGTGAGCGAGTGAGTGCGTGGGTGAATAAGTGAGTGAGTGAGTGATTAATGAGTGAGTTAGTGAGTGAGCGAGCAAGCGAGTAAGTGAGTGAGTGAGCGAGTGAGTGAGTGAGCGAGCAAGTGAGTGAGCGAGTGAGTGAGTGAGTGAATAAGTGAGTGAGTGAGTGAATAAGTGAGTGAGTGAGCGAGCGAGTGAATAAGTGAGTGAATAAGTGAGTGAGTGAGTACTCAATTAATAGTGACTAATACAATTGAAATAGATACTATTAACAATGGGAATAGATACTAGTTGGAGGAAAATATTGAATATGTCAACAGGGATGCGATAGTTACTAGCAACAACTGGAATAGTTATTAGTACCGTATCTAATAAATAAGTACTAGTACCTAATATATACGCCGTTTATCGCACCGCAGGAATTCTTTCATAGTTCGAAGAACTTTTGGAGGAACCGTCCATTTTCTTTCGTGTCTCCACTGCAGGAACTAGGAACGTTGGTAGTTTTAGACGCCAGCTTTGAGGGACTCTTAGAGCTGCTGCTCCAGTGCAGGGAGCAACCAGCACAAGAGGAACCTCCAGTGACGCACGTCCATGGTGGTTGGTCCAGACCTACGGCCACGGTCCCTCACCCCCGGTGCACTGAGGACAGTCCGCCCGGTGGAGTCGCATCGCTCTGGGTGGGGCCCACGTACACTCGGCAGTAATAAAAAGAATAACCAATAAATATAAAAAAACAATCAAAAATTTAAATTTAGTGTCAATGTATTTATTTCATTTATTTTATTTTACGACGTTCATTGAATGAAACAAAAATTCCCTGCGCGGTTTACGACGGCCGCCTTGCGAAAGTCGGAACTAACTTTGAAATGATGCCTGGTAGATGTAATGCGAGTGAAGATCCAACAACTGGATTGTTCATTCCTCACATTAAATTTGCTCAGAAACAGATTTTGGTGAACCGATGAGGTGGAATCCATGAAAGTTACGGCGTGAATACAACACAGAACACCAAACTCGCGCTGACACTCCATTGGCTGACGTTCCTACGGGCGGTGCCATTTCTACCGGAAAAAAGGACCTTGAAGGTATTTAGTTCTGGGGGACCTCCCCGCAACTGTCCCAAAAACACCTATTTTTTGCCCGTACAACTAAAATAGTTACGAGTAACTGTCGGAATAGTAACTAGTTACTAAATTATAAGCACTAGTAACTTTTAAAGAGTGACTAGTTTGTCCTATGGATTAAATGTTAAAACAGCTGCCATAGCGTAGTAGCTGAGGTCCCGCAGATTTTCTTCTCCATCGGATAAGTGGACACCAGCGGGCCCCTGGCGAGCGGTGACAAAATGATGAACGGCCGTGGAGTCTCTGGGACAAAGTGCAGGGATTATTGTCACTCACTGTAGGGGCAGCGATTAATGAGCACAGCCCAGTGGCAAAGGGTGATGATGGTGGATTAAGAAGGAAGAATCTACCAGACACGTGGAAACTGCGATCCCAGTCTAGCCCTACAGTCCGTCCGTCCATCCATCCATCCATCCGTCCATCCTTCCATCCATTCATCCATCCGTCCATCCTTCCATCCTTCCATCCATCCATCCATCCTTCCATCTGTCTGTCCGTCCATCTGTCCATCCCTCCATCTGTCCGTCCGTCCGTCCGTCCATCCACCCATCCTACCATCTGTCTGTCTGTCCATCCATCCATCCAAGAGTATTTTTCAGTAATGATATTTGTATGTGTTTGAAAGAAATACTTAATATAAAGAAGTAACATATTAGGAAACAGAAAGAGATGATTCAACCGTCAAATAAAAATCAATTGAGTTTAGTTCAGTTTTATAACAGAAACCATTTTGGAAAGTTAAGATCATTTGAATCATTTTTTTTTCATTTTCAAATTGTGGATAGCTCATTTCAGAATGACATCCCACATACAGTATATTTCAGGATGAGCATTTAGCTTATTGTTGTGACGCGTCGACCGTGAGAAGATGAAGACAAAGCGGCGAGAATTTGAAGAGAAAATCTGCTTTGAGGAGAAACACACAGCCGCTGGATGGCTCGTCAGATGGCTGTGTATTCGTCTAAAGTCTAAATTGGGCATGTCTAATAAAGTTTCGCTGCCCCCTTCTCATTTACTTCTCTTCAGGCCTCGTGGAAAATGGAGCATAATGAATGTCCACAATGAATGTCATGATTTCGGGGGCGGGGGGGGTTTCATCCTGGGATATTGCATTGGAGTGATGAATGCAAATCCAGCAAAGAGGTTTCTCTCGCCATGACTGCGATGCAGCAGGGGATGACAACATAAACAATGGGGCAGATATATGTTTGAACCAGCGGCGATGTGCTGTTGTTAGGATTAGAGTGGTAATCTCGGTGCTACAAAGGCTCGCTGCGGAGACACCTGATCAGCTCGGCTCGGCGGATAAGTGTCCCGCTTGCATTCTTCAAACAATTCCAACAAACGCACGTTGAATGTGCTTGCGTGAAATTGCGACGGTGCTGAGACGCCCGTTTCATTGAGATGCTACACCCTGTTGGATGCAGCGAGCACTAAGAACCCGTCACGGAGACGGGGAGGTGAGGAAAGGGAGAGGAGAATTGAGAAGGAGTCGGTGCCTCTAACTGGAGGGAGCTTGGCAGGAAGTCCTGGTCCTGACAGCAGCTGTGGCCTCAGCTTTATATCTTCAGGTGCCGCCTCTCCTCCTCCTCCTCCTCCTCCTCCTCCTCCTCCTCCCCCTCCGCCTCCTCTGCACTCGCCCCCTCCCGGCCGATCTGCAGCTCCCGTGCTTTAAATCAGAAGGGACCATAAATTATTGTCAGCAGCTGTCCACCGCGGGTCCGCTGAGGGGTCCCAGCCTGTCCGGGTGCATCAAGTCACCGGGTCCCGGACACCTCGGCCACAGACACCGGGGCCGAACCTGCCGCCAGGACGCCGCCGGTTCAGTGGAGTTCACGCCTCGGAGAAGAAGGTGCAGCTCGTGGAAGACTTGTCAAAGTTTTGGGGCCAAAGCTTCCACATCAGTTCAACAAAAGTTAATCAATAAGAAATCTACCTCAAAACGGGAGTCGCTAAGAGGAAGCCATCGCATCCATGGAACTGTAACCCTGTAACTGCAGACGTCCTTCACCTTGGGGTGGTGACCCCACGTGGGGTCAGGTGATATGCACACGGAGTCGATGGCCATTTCTGAGACTGATGTATTTATATTTTATTGATATATTATATAGAAAAATAGCAAATTGCTTTAAAATACAGGTATTCCTCACTTAACAACTTACCTGTTTAGCGACCGTTGTGAATTAGGACCAGCTCTCTGATCAGACTGTATTGTACACTGCGTACGATACCACGGCGTCTCAGCGTCAAGCATCTCATCGCCCATCACCCTTGACTGTATATACTGTATACACTATATATACTATATATGCTTTATACACTATATACAGTATACTATATATGCTATATACAGTATGCTATATAAGTTATATATGCTATATACACTGTATACACCATATACACTGTATATACTATATACACTATATATACTTTATACACTATATACACTATATAATCTGTATATACTATATACTATATATATCAGCCATGCCCCCTCAACATGAAATAACACGGGTCCTTGCTTATCAACCAATTCACTTAAGGACCTTGTCCTAGGAACGGAACTCAGTCGTTAAGTGAGGAGTTATATTTGGAACCCCTTAAATGCTCTGTGATCTAAGAAAAGTAACCTACGTATGTGATACTCAGTTCATTTTGACCAAATAACAATCTGTCAGTTTTGAAAATACAGTCAGAAGGACTCTAATTTGGCCTCAGTGTTGCTTATGGTTCTAGATATGAATCACAGAGCATGAAATTAGTGGTGTTGGCCCCCCAAAATACTAATAAGAGGAAAAAAATTAAAAATAACATTTGTCACATTCCCTAATGGCTGTGATCACAAGGATTTTGGGACCTAAAACAGGAGCGTAGGCCAAAAAAAGGGTCACGAACCCCTGCCCTGACGTTAACACAAACTCACGGAGGACGACAACGAGTGGGTAATTCAAACAGTCTGCTGGCACAGCTCTCCACGGCTGTGAACCCAAATTGTTTTCCCCCTTCCTCCCCTCTCTCTCTCTCTCTCTCTCTCGCTCTTTCTCTCTGCCTCCCTCTGTCCCTCACTCTGCCTCTCTCTCCACAAAACTTCATCTGGCTCCTCTGGCAGGCTGCCCGGGTGATCGTGGCGCGATCTGTGTTTTTCACGACAGCGCCGTTATTTCTCTGTGAAAACTCTCAGCGTGGGGCAGCACACCCACCCCTGGCAAGACACCGCTGTCAGTGCCGATCAGCGGGGAGAGGAGCCTTCCCTTTCAATTAGCCCTGTCTGTCTGAGGCCAGGGCCGGGAGCGTACGGCACCCAGCGAAGGAACTGTAAGGATAGCAGGTGTGTGGGGGGGGATAAACCCCAAAACTCCAGACAGGGACTGAAATACCCTGCGCTGCTGTGTGCTAAGTCCCTCTGTAGCGGAGAGGGCCCTGCCACAGCATGTCACAGTAAACACAGGCAGGCTCCATGGAAACACCGCCGGTTGGCTGCAAAGCACGGGATGAGATATGGCACCAATGAGGCAGATAATTCCCTGGATGACTGTATCTCCCCCTCATGTGCCATCAGAGTGAGTGAAGACGGGATGAAAAAGAAAGGGAGAGGGAGAGAGAGAGAGAGAGAGAGAGAGGGAGAGGGAGAGAGAGAGGGAAGCGGGAGAGAGCGGGCGACGCAGTGAATGAGCCGTATCACTCATTACCACCGGAGTGAGACCAGATTCAGATATGTGTGCGGAGCTAATCAGCGGAGAAATAAATGTTCTGTATGAGGAGGAGAGGGCAGCCCGGGGGGGGGGGGGGGGGTGCGCTGGGAGTGAGTGAGATGAGGGAGGATGGCAGTCGTGCCCCTAGGTTGTTTATTACAAATGCCACATCCAGGTGGGATTTGCAGCCGCCGTGGCCCAGCCAAGAAAGAGCCCGGGGTGGAGGATGGTAAACATGGGCAGCTGCAGCATGGGGGGCGCCCGGCGTCCCAGCGGGCGCTGCAGGGGAGAGGCGGCCGGTGGGGAGCGCTATATCGATAACCTTATCAAACCCCGTAGACAACCCCGGCAATTAGTACAGAAGAGGGAAGATCCAGCTCCGCAAGGTGCTGCCTTCCACATTGCTCCTCATGGAAGAGTGAGGCCGGGTCCACAAATATGGATTTTTCTGAAAACGCATTTTTCCCCCTCAGTTTAAGAAAAAAAAAAAAAAAAAAAGGAGGTCAGGTCAGTAGGGGGCGATTATACGTTATAAAACCTGATGTCAAACACCACTGAAGAACATTAGAAGCGTGCAGCGTTTTGATGTTATTCATAATATTCACTGTTTGGAAGGCGTTCCTGACGTTGGGGAGACTTTTAGACCGCTAGCGGAGACACGAAGAACAACACAGCGGGTGTCGGCCGCCGCTCGTAGGCTGCATGCGCAAATTTGTAAGTGGATGTCCGGACGTCAGTGTTTTTCACAAAGCTCCGTTTTAACTACCTCCACACGAATACACGGAAAGCAGAATTTTGAAAAATTCCCACCCTGGAAGGTGTTTTTTCCAGGCGTGGACGGGAGGCCAAAACAAGGAGAAAACACCACGTTTTCCAAAAATGTCCGTTGACGTGTGGACGGGGTCTCTGAGTTACAGGGAAGTTGAAGTTCCCTGTGGGGAGTTGTGTCGCACTTTCTGTAGTATTCCAGTATTCTCCTCTAATTTTCCAACCCCCCCCAGCAACTGATGATGTTGTAGTGTAATCAATGTCATGTGTTTGGAACGGTTGAAACGGTCCATTATACCAGCGGCTCTGTCACAACCAGCCTGGCATCTGGAAAGCACATCGCCGCGCTGAGGAGCCCACGTGGATCAAATCCCCCCGCGGTTAGTTTAGCACTCTCAGAAGTCTTCAAGTTAATGGATGGTTTTAACAAATCTGATGGATGAAATACAACTGTTTTTTCAATTTTCATCAAATAAAATATATTTTGCATATTGGTATAAAAACTATTTAATTTGCATAATTTGCATGAATATTATTCATTATTTCGCAATATTACTTCTCACACATATGTAATTATTATTATTACTATTATTATTATTATTTTTTTTTTTTTTTTTGTTATTGAACATATATTTACATGAACTCCTGCTTTGCATACTGATGCAAATGTTTCCTATTTGATGTATTAAGATGTTCAGTATGAACATTGTTCAAAAAACAGTGACAGTTTGTAGGGATGGAATGTGTCCGTATACCGCTTAAAATACCAATTTATTGTTTGAATTACTATATAAAACCGAAAAGCAATGGGAGATAATAGCACATTTTGACATACATTACCAACTGAGCAAAAATCAAGGCCGTCCAGAAGTACTGAATAAAACAAAAGGGTTTTTTTTCCAGGACTGATTCATCACGATGAGTTTAAAAAGTTGCAAGGGATTGTTTATATATTTCATTTTTGGGGCCAAATGCAGTATACTTTCAAGCAAAGCCAAAGTCTAAAATCCAGCTGCATTCTCATCTCTCTGGATCCGTGCGCATCCTGTTCAATATGGAACTGAGGAAATGGCTTCTTCCTCTTTGTTCTTTTGCCTTTCAGAAAAGAAGAAATAAATCAATGTCAGTCCGTGGACATTTGAAAACGTCGCTGTTTGAATCAACCTACATGACGCTGATAAGATCTGACTTTTGCTCTTAAACATAGGATTGTTTGCAAGATTGTGTTGTGAAGCCTAATGAGCGCAAATATGCCATTGAGACGCTGCACGTCTGCGCCTGCCTGCACGTTTTTAATTTACGCCTTGTTGATTTCCTTTATCCATCCATCACACGGACGTCATGTTGGCTCACGTACGGAGAGATGGCAAAACGAGATGTGGCCGTGAAATAAAAGACGAGTTATTTTGCTCTTTGTTGTACCGCCTCAGCGCCGTGGAATTAAAACTTGGGGGATCTCTCGCTGTTTTCCCATGAAAGATTATGATTTCCTTTCCCAAGCGTAATGCCAGGATGCCTCCCGAGAAAGGTGAGGGGAGAGAGAGAAAGAGAGAGAGAGCGAGAGAGAGAGCGAGAGAGAGGGAGGTAGAAGAAGAGAAATCGTCGCGAAACACGACGGAGAGGACGAGATCTTCTCCTTTCCTGCAGCTGACGCCCGGGTTCGGAGCCCCGTCGGCGAGCGCCGTTGTCAGCCGAGACAAAGTGCGGCTCGGGGGAGCGCCCCAGATCTGACACAATCCTTCGCCCCGATCCGTCACGTCGTCTGAGTCAGTGAAGGAGCCGGCGCCCCGCCCGAGGTCACGGCAGCCAGGAGACACAAGCTGTTCTTCTCCAGGTGCTCATTAAGCCACTTGTCCTTGATACCTCCAGCACACAGCCAAACAAAGACAAACACGAGGGCCGGCCGTGTTCTAATTACACTTCACATACACACGCACGCACGCACGCACGCACGCACACACACACACACACACACACACACACACACACACACACACCCACGATGCATCATGCATTTCACTAAGAGACTTGTAAATGTCAAGCAATGGCAGACGCCCCGTTACTTCCCCCTACTGCTGCTGCAGCTGTTAGCGCTCCTGTTTGGAGGTACCTCTGCCCCTCTCTCCCTCCCAGACAACGATAGGGGCTGTTGTTGTTGTTGTTGTGGTGGTGGTGGTGGTGGAGCTCTCTCTCAAAAAAAAAGGAGGAAAAAGAAGGAGAACGCAGCCGAGCCGATGCTAAGATGGCAGGAGCCTTTGAAGTGTGACTTTGGGGACGGCTGATAGGAGCGTCGGCGTTGGAGAGCGGAGCAGCGCTGGAGGAATTCATCAAGCCTCCTTAGCAATTAGCATATGGGCCTCATTAACATATGAAACCGATCCTCCATAACCATTCTCCGCCTCCGATATAACTTCCCATCCGTCCACATTATCAGCCCTAACGCTGAAGAATGGGCGAGCGCGGATGATCCCGGAGTCTTCTCCTGACTTTCCCTCTCGGAGGCCCGCTTGAATAACTACCGCACCTCCAACCGTCCCTTTTTTCCATTACGCAGTTAAGCCAGACAGTTAATTATCCAGGAGCGAGGAGGCCGGGGATGGTTGCAGACTGAGATAACGATATGCTTTGCCGGGCGGAGAATGAAGAGGGCCGACCCACGGGGAGCCGCGCTGATGTCAGGCAATCTTTCAAAAAAAAAAAAAAAAAAAGCACCCAGGCAATTAGATGCACCGGCGCTACCAGGGATGACTTGTGTTATTGAGGATATGGGCTCGCTTCTCTAATGGGGGGTATTTAGGGCAATTATGATAAAGACGTCAGCGCGACCTCCCCGAGACCGCTGCTCTCACATGCGATCCTCTAAGTGCGGGGCCGCCGAGCGGGAAGAAAGGGCGAGGAAGGACGCGGTGCACGTCCCTCCGCCACCCCGGCGGCTCCGGTGCCGAGGCTCCCGCCGGGCTCCCACCGAGGCAGCTCCTTCAGGGGGACGCGGGGCTGGAATCGCGAGGGTTCAAACGAAGTGAATGCGCGGCAGCTCAATCCCGCCCGTTTCCCTACCGCGGTGCCGCCGCGCTTCGGCACATCTGGCCCGGGGAGCGACGGGAGGGAGGGGTGGTGTTATTCAACGGACATGGGGAGCTGACCATCTGCGAGGGAGCGCGCTCCAAGCGCCGTGCCTTTTACGTAGCGACCGCTCAGAGCGCCGCTTGTGCGTCCCGGTCGTTCCCATCCCGCCCCTTGGCCTTACCTCTCCGACCACCGAAACCCCCCCCCCCGCAGTTCAAAGTCACAGAACAGGGACACGACCGTGAAACGCTGGTCACCACATTGGCCTGGAACTCCACAGGTATGTTTTTTGGGGAGCATGTGCCACGCACATGGCTGGCATGGCGCTCAGCACACTCTGTCTTCTGACTGGTGTTTGAAGTCAGTTCAAAGAGGCAAAAGAAAAGGAAAAGTGAAACGTGTGCGCAAGTCATGGATGCTGCTTTGAAACATACAGTATACAGATGGACACACCATAAAACACTCTTTCCTGTTCCCCGTTTTGCAACAGTATGACATGTGCGAATCCAGCCGCGCGTCTATTGGGAGAGATTACATTCGGCCAAGACCCAAAAAGTGCTTCCAGTGTCAATTTCGCCTGACAAGAAAGAAAGGAGACTGACCAATAATTGCGAAGGATTTCCATATTTCAAGAATTTACCTTCCCGGAGCGGATGCTTTCAAATCCAATAAGTACCAGAACTGCCGAGGAGCGGTTCGAATGAAACTGAAACGTTGCGGTGAGAGTCATTGTTTCCTGATGGATGAATCGAGAAGGCAGCAGCCAGGTCACATTAGTGCGCTCAAACTCGCTAATGCCGGTGCAAATACCCAAACTCTGCAGCGTTATTTGATTCAGACGTCTCGCTCGGCTAACCCCTCGCAGCCCGCGTCCCGCTATTTGTCTTTTGCTCCTTTTCCGCGCTTCTTCCAGGGCATTCCAGGAACAAACCCAAACAGCCCCCTCCAAAACACTAACAAATCAATCAGAGCAGGCTCTGCAGCAGCACCACCCCATGGTACCCAGCCATCACTCATCCCCCGGCCGGTGGACGTCCTCTTGCTTATTTTCACACCATCCCTCTCATTTCACAGCCCGCACCGAGACTTATTATGTTTTCCGACTTGATTCCCCGAGATGTCGAGCGGTCCCTGCACACTCTCCGCCTCTGATTTAAAACCCCAACCTCCTCCTCCTCCTCCTCCTCCATGATTCTCGACCACGATAGCGGGAATTAGCTCTGGACGTCTGGCAGGTTGTCCAAAAACCAGCAAAAGGGGGAATCTTATAGAGAGAGCGAGAGAGAAAGCGAGAGAGAGAGAGAGAGAGAGAGAGAGAGAGAGAGAGAGAGAGAGAGAGAAGGAGAATGTTTTCGGAGATGCTTATCTTGATTTTCCACCCAGTTGTTGCCGTCGAAAATATTCACCGGGGGAGGAGAGAAACATCTGCCCACTTTGAATATCTACAACAAATGCGGTGCCACATCGGATAAGGCCGCATCGTGCTAGAAGTTCAACGCCGGGTTCAAAAGTTTGCCGCCTCTTTTTTGACCCCGGGGGTGGGGGTAGTCAAAAAGGACACGTGAAAAAGCATTCGGTGACAAATTACGGCTTGTGCAAATCAAATTTATGATGCCGGTATAAGGGCGGGAGAGTGCATTGTCTTCTCGGGTGTAATGCCTCATCCCGCCGTAATAAAAATGAAAAGAAAAGTCAGAGCTTTTCCCAAAAGGGTGATACATATGCCTGCACAAACACCATTGCTCACTCTATTGGGTTCCCATAAGGTCACCTTTGAGGTGGCTGTGCTCCTCTGTGCACCAGGCGGGAGAGAGAAGCCCAGCAGCCAGCAGCCAGCAGCCAGCAGCCAGCAGCCATTACTGCCCCACGAAGCCTCAGGTACAAAGCACACAAGGCAACATACCTCTTCATAATGTCAGAGCTGAGTTTTACATATATATTCTAATTATGGATATACCGTATACAGCTCTGTTTATATATATAAAAAAAATATATATATGTATATATACATATATATATATGTATATTTTTTGCTCATAATTTCAGCTTCTTGATATATATTTACTGATTTAGATTAGGGATGGTTGAGGTTTGTTTTTTTCCTTCCTTCTTTGCTACCTTCCTACTCTGCCCTTCATCACTCCACTGCATTGGACTGTGCTTATGACTGCATGTGACAAACAAAGAATAGAAGAAGAGAATAGAAGAAAGAAAGAAAGAAAGAAAGAAAGAAAGAAAGAAACCATGAGCATTAACAAACAAAAAACACCGACAGCAATGACGGACCAAGATGAGAAACCAGGTGTCTGGTCTAGTCTTAATTCCTTCCTCTATTTCCGTAAAGGAGAGTGTTTTTCTCAGTTTCTATTCATCAAAATGAGGTAATCAGATGTTCTCCAGCGGGTCTGCACAGTGAACCAGCGTCGCCTGCTGTGTAAATCTAAACTCCAGCCAAAGTGATGGATGTCCTGGTTGCGGGGTGTTGTTCCGTGGATGGGTGGAGGAGGAGAGTTCCCACTGTGTCCATACAAACTAGCTCGCTTTTCTGTCTCTTATAAGCCGGCACAAAAACCTCCCGGCCGTTACTCTACCGCACGCCAAAATTAAAAGGATTTGGTTTTCAGGATTTTAAAAATAATTAAATGAAATGTTCACACTTGTTCCACTCAGTGAAAGTAAAAAGACCAAATCTGTCAACTCAAACACTGGGTGCGAAGCGCAGCCAGCAACCTCTGATGATCTGGGTTTGTGACAAAATAAATAAAAAACAGGCTCTCTCTGTATTCATTGAACTTTAATACGTAACATTTGGTTTGAATTATTACTGAATAAACACAAACACGTACGGCGTGTTCATGTAACCAAACATGTAACACAAAACTGTCGTCTGTGCCGCATTATTTCCACCGCTGGCTCTGCACGACGGTGAACAGATGAAAGCAGAGGGAGGAGGAGAGAGGGGGGGGGTGCCCCGCCGTCACTTCCAGGTAGGGCCCTAAAGAGTTTGGGGCCCTGAAAAACAAGGCTAACGTGAAGGTCGTTTAAAGAGCGCCAGGCGGTGCGGCTCGGGAGGGGGTCCTGTGAGCGAGTGCAGGGGGAGCGGCTTGGGTTGCAGCGCTCCGAGGTAGGCACTCCGGCAATCTCCCCGGTGCTTCTCATCAATCTCCTCCATCCGCTGAGAGCCTCCTCTGACCCACATAGCAGCACGGAGAGAGAGGGGGTCGCCTTTCCTTTATTATTGATACCACTGCATCGTATGACCTGCACTTACCTGAATCAACTCAGCAGAGGAGCCACAAAGGTCACAAAAACCACAGGCGGACATTTAGCATTTACTCATGGCTGCGAAAGAGGCGATTTAAATCCCCTCCTGAGAGGACTATTGTGTCCAAGCGATGCTTACGTTACATATATTCTGGGTAAAAAGCCAGGGACAGAAGTCTTGACAATTTTGTTGGGGCTTAGGCCAGGATGTATCAATTGCATTTGTTTGCCTTTATAACATTATATCATTTTAAACTACTAGAGGGAGCACTAGTCAATCATGATATGACCAAGAAACCATATGGCTTACTATGTACTACAGACTACATACTACATGTGGGTACTATCATCCAGAGTGCTTTAGTATTTGAATAAAACGATCGTTTGCTTTTTTCAGAAAAGAAAAAAAAAGAAAAAAGAAAAAATCTGTGCGTCATGATCCCAGACTCCACTGAAATAAGAAAATAATTTGCTGAGGAACTTATTCTTACCCCGTTTTTAATTTATTTAATTATTTTAAGTATTTGATTGTTCTACTTTGTAAATGTTTTTTTCTTGCTTGCTTTGTTTTTATTGGCACTGTCTGACGGCCTTATTTTTAATGTAAAGCACTCGAGTTTCTTGCCCATCTTGCAGCGTTTGCATACACATTATGCCATCCTGGCACTTTTCACATATGACGGTTTTGGACATGCTGAACTCTAAGCTGGCATACTGAATCGTATGCTAGTATGCAGTTTTGGATGTTTCGCAAGAGTGCCGAGTCGGGATCGTGGGCCTCCCCGACGGCTCTCCCTCTTCACCGAAACGTAAAGCAAAACATCCAAGCTTCTTACAGCGCAAACAGCCTGACCACTTTTTTGAAACGGGTCACGTGTTGAGCATTTGCAGATGCATGGTTCAACAAGCAGGTGACTTGGTGTTTTATTCTCTCTGTGCTTAACACTGGATACCCCCCCCCCACCCGCCACCCCCCGAGGTCATAAGCACAATAAACTTTGAATTCCAGCACCCTGGCTGAGCAAATGAGGATGTAACACACGGTACGGCGGGTTCTGCAGGGGTGTGGTGGAGGAGGCAGCCATGTTCCTAGAAGCTTATCCTCTGGGTAAGAGTCCTTCATCTGGTCTTTGTGTGTCTTCAGCGTCTGTGCCTGAGCCACCAGGGCAACGGTGGAAAGGAAACAGGCCCGCGCCGAACAAACTCCTGGTTGAGGAAGTGTGTGGAGCGCAGTCTCTGATCTCCATGTGTCTTGACTGCACGGCCAACACATCCAAAAGGGCTATTACAGAGGAATGTACTCCCCTCCAGCAAACAAAACACGCTTATTGGTTTACTGCCGCGTTGTCTCACAGAGAAAAGGCGGCGTAACCTCAAACGCTCTCCGTAATCTTTGATTTTGATATTGAATAGAAGGTAGAGTGGAGAAGCTTTCAGGGAGAGACAAAGGGGTTTTGTCATCCACACATGCCTCAAATTAGGCCACGTTTGGGATGGGGATGAACAGCCGTTTAAGCCACGCTAAGACGTGGCCATAGAGAAGAACAATCCCCATTTAAATTTAAATCTATTGCAAAAAAAAATAAAAAAAATAACTCCAACAAAATGCAGGGGATGGCGAGACGCTGCTGGGATGGAGAGCGGGCTTATCGCATCATATTGTAAACACCACGTCCCCGTTGTTTCGATTCAGCGCAGGCTGCTTGGCCTGGCGCACCCTGCGCTTTCCATCCTCTTCTTAAATGTCTTGTGTCTTTTATGCACAAATACTTCCATTCAAAGCTGCGAACACTTCATTCACCACGAGTGTGAATAACCACTTTTATCAGGAGTGCAGCAGCTGCAAAGACTGCTGCACATTTGTTGAACCACAAATGAAGTTAAGTAGCAACTAATTCCCCAAATGATGTAGAATATGGTAAAGTACATTTCAGCGTGTAACAAATAACCATCACCTCAATATAAACACTGGAGCACGTTATTGCAATGAAATAAAATAGGAATACAGGAGGGTTTCGTTTTTACGAGTTTATTTCCCCACTTGACGAGATGTTTGTGCTATGTTGTATGTTCTACGAATCTTTGGGGACGGAGCCTTCAGTGTGGCCCCCACCCTCTGGAACCGTCTCCCCACTGAGATTCGAAATGCTCCATCCCTGGCCACCTTCAAAAACCTGCTCAAAACCTATCTCTTCAACGAGGCCGACTGCCCCTGATGCTTTTTGCTTTCTTTTTCTGTTATTTATTTTGATTTATCTACCCTGTCTTGTGTTCTTTTTTTTGGTTTTTCCATTGTAAAGTGTCTTTGGGTTTGTGAAAGGTGCTATATAAATCCCAGTTATTATTGTTATTGTTATTATTATTATTATCATTATTATTATAATTATTATTATTATTATGTTACGCAAATTAAACCTTCAGTATAAAAATACCTTCAACCTCAAAGCGGAGGGGGACCTGACGCCTCGCTCCTTCACTCAGGTTCCGCTGATGGGCGGCACTATCCCAGCAGAACAAACTGTGTTTTTCTGTCTCCGTTCCAGCATGTCACCCTGCATGCAAGGCCTCAGTGTGTTCATAGCCGTTGTCTTTGTTGCAGGTCGACACATATTGACATATTTTGGATGGATGGGTGTCTGTGGGTTAACTAACAGGATGTGGTGGCAGCTGTACGAAAGTTGGATGCCGGTTTGTGGTTTTGACA